>NW_024470814.1:0-32500 GCF_017639515.1 Carcharodon carcharias | reverse complement strand
GACAGTGAGAGAGAGAGACAAGAGAGTGAATGACATACAGGACAGAGAAGAGAGAGAGTGTTAGAGAGAGAGACAAGAGAGAGAGTTTGAGAGACAGGCAGAGGCAGAGACAGAGAGATACAGAGAGAGTTTCAGTTTGAGAGACAGAGAGATATAGACAGAGAGAGAGAGGCAGAGAGAGAGGCAGAGAGTGAGAGGCAGAGAGTGAGAGACAGTGAGAGAGAGAAAGAGACAGAGAGAGAGAGAGACAGAGAGAGACAGACAGACAGAGAGGGATAGAGAGATGGAGAGAGACAGATAGAGAGACAGAGGAAAAGAGAGAGGGAGACAGAGGGAGAGTGAGATGAAGAGAGAGACAGAGAGAGATAGAGAAAGTGACAGAGAGAGAGGGACAGAGCGAGATAGGCAGATGGCTGGATAAATAAAAGATAACCAGGTACATGCAGAGATAGTCAAAGAGCGAGAGCAAAAAGAACGGAAGATAGACACAGTCAACGAGACATTGAAAGAGACAGACAGATATGTCAGAGACAGACAAAGAGAAGTGCAGACAGAATGTTAGGGAGAATATGAAGAAGCTGGAAGAGTGGGAAGGATCAGTAAGATGCAATAATTTACAGAGCAGCAGATGGTGAATGAAAGAGAGGGAGTGCAGGGAAATAGATGACCTCTAATATCATCAGAATTGGGAACAGGCCATCGGCCTGAGAGAGAGAGAAAGAGAGAGAGAGAGAGAGAGCGACGTGCAGATCTGGTTCGAGAGTGAAACTGGAAAAATTAACAAAACACAGGAAGAAGAATAGAGGCAGGAAAAGAAAAGCAGTGAAAGAAAGGCTTATTGGAAGGCCAAGAGCAGAATGGATGCACAGAAAGAGAGAGAGATGGTGAGAGAGAGAGAGAGAGAGAGAGAGAGAGAGTGACAGTCCGGGAAACAAATTTGTGTGAGAGAGGGAGAGAATTTACAAATTGGCAAATTTACTATGTTGATCTTTAACAATGCTCTGATATCAGTGAGAACATTTATATATCCCCCCCACCCAGTTTATGCTTGAGCTAAGAAAGTGAAGGGAAATCTCTTGTTATGATTTGAGTTGAACTGATTAGGGCCTTTTTTTAGCAGTGCTGCATCTTTAAAAGTAATGTCTGTTGCAGTTCGCTGGACCACAAAACAGAACTAACACTTTGTGGTCGCATGGTCCTTAAACTGGCTATTTGTGCTATGCTGGGGCGCTTGTGGTATTGATTCTGTTAACCATATCCTTGCATCTGATGTTCCACTGCCACATTAGCATAACCTACTTCAATCTGCTCGTTTGAAAGTGCAGCACTGGCCATGGCAGACACAGTAAACTCCACGAGCACTTCTGGCTGACCTAACACAACATGAAGTTGCTCTTAACCTAAAAGCCAAAAAAAAAAACTGCGGATGCTGGAAATCTAAAACAAAAATAAAAATACCTGGACAAAACTCAGCAGGTCTGGCAGCATCTGCGGAGAGGGAGACAGTTAACGTTTCGAGTCTATATGACTCTTCAACGGAACTAAGGAAATATAGAAATGAGGTGAAATATAAGCTGGAAATATAAGGGTGGGGGGGACAGGTAGGGCTGGATAGAGGGCCAGTGATAGGTGGAGATAACCAAAAGATGTCATAGACAAAAGGACAAAGAGGTGTTGAAGGTGGTGATATTATTTAAGGAATGTGCTAATAGGTGACATTAAGGGTTGAAAGCAGGACAAGCAAGGTACAGATAGCCCTAGTGGGGGTGGGGTGAAGGGAAGGGATTGAAAAAGGCTAAAAGGTAGAGATAAAACAATGGATGGAAATACATTTAAAAGTAATGGAAATCGGTGGGAAAAGAAAAATCTATATAAATTTTGGAAAAAAGGGGGATCGGAAAGGGGGTGGGGATGGAGGAGAGAGTTCATGATCTAAGATTGAACTCAATATTCAGTCCGGAAGGCTGTAAAGTGTCTAGTCGGAAGATGAGGTGCTGTTCCTCCAGTTTGCGTTGAGCTTCACTGGAACAATGCAGCAGGCCAAGGACGGACATGTGGGCATGAGAGCAGGGTGGAGTGTTGAAACGGCAAGCGACAGGGAAGTCTGGGTCATGCTTGTGGACAGACCGAAGGTGTTCTGCAAAGCGGTCACCCAGTCTGCGTTTGGTCTCTCCAATGTAGAGGAAACCGCATTGGGAGCAGCGAAGTGCATTCCTGTCATTAACAGTGTTCCTCTCCGCAGATGCTGTCAAGCCTGCTGAGTTTTTCCAGGTATTTTTATTTTTGTTTTGTTCTTAACCTATGTGGAGTGGTTACACCCGAGGGGGGGAGGGTACTTTCTGTGTATTGATAGGAGGCCTCACAACTAGCGGTTTTAGGGTAGAGGTTTGCAGTGAAACAGTGAATCTTGAAATGCTCGCTCTTCAAAGTGGAGACAGATCAATCACAATGAATGTATACATTGAATATTAATTGTATTATAATTGTATTGAAGCACCTCAAAGTGCAACATGATGTATGTTGATAACTCCAATACCATTGTCTGATTGTCTGTAATGACCATATTGAAATGACTGTAATATTCATTGATTGTACTGAAGCATCTCGTGATCCATGTGTAAGAGTTGAATCCGATTGCACTTTTTTGTGATGGCCATTTTGGAATGTTTTGTAATGTTCTTCCAGATATTTTATGAGTAAAGCATATTTTTCACGTAAAACAGATCGATCACAGACTAGAATCCTGCTCACAGGACAGAAATAGGCCCCTCCACTTCCCTCCCCTTCCCCACCTCTGCCATTTAGTAAACAGGAAAGAGAAATGTACCGATAACAGAATAGGGAACCAGGCCAAAAAACAAACCCCCGAAAATTCAGAGGTGATAAAATGGACGTGGGCATCACTGACTGGACCAGCATTTCTTACCCATCCTGCTAATTACTGAAGTTACAGAGGGCCTTTTCTTGATGAGTCAACTGCATTGCTCTGAGTCTGGAGTCACATGTAGGCCAGACCAGATAAGGATGGCAGATTACCTTCCCTAATGGGACATTAGTGAACCAGATGGGTGTTTTACACCAATTGGCGATGATTTCATGCTCATCATTAAACTTTCAATTCTAGTGTTTTTTTTTCCATTCAAATTCCATGATCTGAAATAGCAGGATTTGAACTTGGGTCCCCAGAACATCACCCTGAGTTTTTGCCTCACTACTCTAGCGGCAACACCACTACACCACCACCTCCTCTGTTGCGGCTGTCACTGGGCTAGTATGCTGTTGATCCAGGCTAATGCTTGAGGACATGGGTTCAAATCCCACAATGATAGATGCTGGGCTTTACGCGCAATTAATACTTCTGGAACGTAAAGCAACTCTCGATAATGGTGAAGATGAAACTCATCGATTGTTGTAAAAACCCATCTGGTTCATTCATTTACAAGAATGTTGCCAGGGTTAGAAAAGTGTAGCTACGAGGAGGAATTGGATAGATTGGGGTTATTTTCCTTAGAACAAGGAAGGCTGAGGGGTGACTCGATTGAGGTGTACAAAATTATGAGGGGAATAGATAGAGTGGACAGGATAAAATTGTTTCCCAGGGTGGAGAATTCTAAAACCAGGGTGCGTAGATTCAGATAAGTGGCAGAAGGTGTAGGGGGGACATGAGGAAGAACATTTTTTACACAGAGGGTAGTGGGGGTCTGGAACTCGCTGCCCAAGTTGGTGGTAGAGGCAGAAACTCTAAACTCTTTTTAAAAAGTACCTGGATCTGCACCTTAAGTGCTGTCAGCTGCAGGGCTAAGGGCCGGGTGCAGGAAGGTGGGATTAGAAAGGGCACCTGGGTGTCCTCGGGCTGGCACGGACAAGATGGGCCGAATGGCCTCATTCTGTGCTGTAACTTTTCTATGGTTTTATGGTTCGATGCTTCACTATTGTCATTTTAGGAAAGGAAATCTGCTGTCCTTACCTGGTCTGGCCTACATGTGACTCCAGCCCCTCAGCAAATGTGGTTGAACCTTAACTGCCCCTCTGAAATGGCCTGGCAAGAGACTCAGCTCAAGGGCAAGTAGCCATGGGGAGGCCCGTCGCTGGCCAGAGCCACATTCCTGAAAAGAGTGTATGAAATGAGTTGTGAACGGGAGTGCCAGGGAATCGATTAGAAGGCATTAAAAATGAAGCACAAAGGTCTCATAAACCTGAGAGTAGAAAAGAAGAAGTCGAAGTCAGTGTGGGACTGATAAGGGACCGAGAAAAGGGACAGGAAAAGCAGAGAGTTGTGTTGAGTGGTGCTGTTTGTTTTCTGAGTGGGGTGGTGGTGGGGGAAGTGGAACGTCACATCCCCCAGTCTTCAACTTTTGGACCCCTTGGGGCGATGTAAAACTGGCTAAAAATCTACCCACTCGGTAAGCAGCACTCATCGCTCAATAGCGCTGTTCATCGCAAATAATGCCTGTGGAAAACTGCTTCAGAAAACAAGACCAACTGCACTTCGTAACGTAAAGCATTGTTTATTCTCTCAGCTGCTTGAGTAATTGGCCAACAGCATGTCAATATATATATGTGTGTGTGTGTGTGTGTGCACTTATATATATATATATATATCATATAGATGTGTGTATATATATTTTACTTATTCTGTGGAATGTGGGTGTCACTAGGAAACCCGCATTTCTTGCCCATCCCAGCCACTTCAGTGGAAAGTTTGCAGTCAATCACATTACTGAGGCTGGAGCCATATGTAGGCTAGGCCTGGTGAGGGGGGCAGATATACTTCCTTCCAGGACCTCAGTAAACCAGATGCCAGGCGAGGGGAGGCAGATTTACTTCCTTTCAGGACCTTAGTGAACCAGATGCCAGGCAAGGGGGGGGCAGATTTACTTCCTTTCAGGACCTTAGTGAACCAGATGCCAGGCGAGGGGGGGCAGATTTACTTCCTTTCAGGACCTTAGTGAACCAGATGCCAGGCGAGGGGGGCAGATATACTTCCTTTCAGGACCTCAGTAAACCAGATGCCAGGTGAGGGGGGGCAGATTTACCTCCTTTCAGGACCTTAGTGAACCAGATGACTTTTTAACCAGATAGTTCTATGGTCACCATTCCTGGCGCTAGCTTTCCAATTCCAGGTAATTCATTGAATTTTACATTCCAGGAGCTGCCCTGGTGAGATTTGAACCCACACCCCACCAGAGCCTCCAGGCTATTGGCCCATTGACATTACCACTAAACCACACCTCTCCAATCTGGGTGATGCCTATATTTAATAGATACTTTCCGTCAACGTTAAACATGCTCATTGTAGCAATAGCTACTTCACATTGGCTTGTTTGCTCTCCAGTCAGGTGTGTGGCCAGACAAGGCATGGAGTCAACATTGAAAGTGCGTTACCAATTATAATTGAGTGTTGCTAAATTGGTCAGTAGAAGCTTAGCTTTGACAGCAAGGGGAAACAGATGGTATCTCATCTGCTGCCTGTCATACGTTCGATCCCATCTCAGAATCAGAGGATCGTTTTAGAAACAATTGCTTAGCTGCGGAAGACAAGCATGCCATGAAGCCTCCAGGAGTAAGACCATAAGACAACGGAGCAGGAATTAGGCCATTCGGCCCATCGAGTCTACTACACCATCAATCATGGCTGATATGTTTCTCAACCCCATTCTCCCGTCTTTTCCCCGTAACCTTTGACCCCCTTACCAATCAAAAACTATCTATCTCGGTCTTAAATACACTCAATGACCTGGCCTCCACAGCCTTCTGTGGCAATGAATTCCATAGATTCACCACTCTCTGGCTAAAGAAGTTTCTCCTCATCTCTGTTCTATAAGGTCTTCCCTTTACTCTGAGGCTGTGCCCTCGGGTCCTAGTCTCTCCTACTAATGGAAACATCTTCCCTATGTCCACTCTATCCAGGCCTTTCAGTATTCTGTAAGTTTCAATCAGATCCCCCCTCATCCTTCTAAACTCCATCGAGTGTAGACACAAAGTCCTCAAACGTTCCTCATATGTTAAGCCTTTCATTCCTGGGATCGTTCTCGTGAACCTCCTCTGGACCCTCTCCATCCTTCCTGAGATACCGGACCCAAAATTGCTCACAATATTCTAAATGTGGTCTGACCAGAGCCTTATAAAGCCTTAGCAGCACATCCCTGCTTTTATATTCTATATTTTATATAAGGCACCAATAACCCATAGTCTTAAACAGACACCAGGCAAAGCACATTTTATCTTAAGAATTCAAAATGAGGTCCCTTTCAATTTGGTTCCTTTGCACAGTAGAAGGGCTTACAGGTCGCTTGTCTCTGACCCACACTCAAAACCCATATCTGTATATACATAGCTTTCTCTGCAAATTTTCATTATATCACCACCTCTTTGAACTCCACCTCTCCTAACAATAAAATGCCTTTCAAAGTACCAATTTTATTAGTAATATAAACATGTTGCTTGGTCTCTGCTAGCTAGGTGCCAGATTTCACTCCCAGTCTTTGAATGGTTTATTCAACAAAATGCAAACCTACCCTCTCCCTTACTGTTAACATCTCAAAAACTACTGCACATCAAAGCACCCAGACTAGCTGGCTTTAATTCCATTAGGAAACACACACTCCCCCCCCACAGAGACAGACCCTACTACCAGTTCAATTCAAATAATTTCCAATAACATCATATACATTAACAATCTTCATGACATCACTTTTTCACTTTATATTCCATCTGTCATTACCTTGCCCATTCAGGCAGCCAGTCCACGTCCCCTGACAAATATCATTCGGGTTTCTGAATGAGAGTCACGATGGGCCTGAAACGTTAACTGTTTCTCTCTCAATGCTGCATTCCCTGCATTTTCCACATCTGTTTTCTGATTCCCAGCATGTGCAGCATTTTGCTTTCACTTCTAACAGTGGAATCAACTCCTCCGCCTTTACTGTTTCAAGCCCCCCATAATCTTCGACAAATCAATTCAATCGACCCTTAACTTACTTTCCTTTAAAGGGAAACATGCCAATTTCTTTAGACTCCCCAATGAAGGCCTTCATTAATAAACAATTCAGGGCTAATCTCCCTCCAATCTTCTCTGCAACACCCGCAACAATTCACACCCAGTTCCTCCTGATCCCTCCCCACCCCTTGGAGAAAATGTCATCCCTAAATTGAGAAAAGACATTTCCTGATCTCGACCGTGGAAGTGGTTCTCGAAGGTCGAACTCTAAAACCAAAGTTTGAAGGAGAATATGAGTGATGGGCATGGTCTTGCCCCTCCCCAGCTCTCTAAATTCATCCAACCCACCCCGCCCCTCCCCTGAGATATCTGTGCTCCTGCTATTCTGGCCATAAAGTCCTGATCTTCTCATCTGATATTAGCTCTGGAAGTCTAAGCAGGGGCCTACGCTACCCAGAAAGGGCATTATTTTGCAGGCTTCGGTAGCAACCAGGAAAGAGGAGTACGCCCTAAATTATCCCTACTGTGTCAGAGTGAAGTGCCAATAAGAGGCAATTATCAAATTCATCACAAAATTTGACAAGCCAACAGATGAGGTGAAGCAACATATCTGTGGGCCACAAATAAACTACAGAAAATGGGTGTCACCAGAAGCAGGCATTGCTGAAGGGAACTGGTTACTGCTTATCTCCTATTTCTAAGAATTTGCTACTTGGTGAAGAATAATTGTTTCCTGTCGGCTTGAAACAACTGCTTTCTTCCCACAGTTGCAAATATTTTGGCTTTAGTTTTATTTTAGAAGGCATTGAGAATGCTTTCTCTGGAAGTGCATTAATATTCTATCAATGTAAGGTGGTACATTTATAATTCTGGCTTGCACCAGTCGGGTAGAATATGCATGAATCATCGACATACATCAATGGGTCAAATTAGGTACTAATTTGATTCTTATCATCTAGGGGGAATAATATTTACTAATAATGTATATGAACAAGCAGAAGTGTGCAATACCCAACTATTATCTATGACAAGTAGAAGAGTTTACATACTAAACATAGAATGTCTCCAGCCAATTGTAAAGGTGCAATACATGGTCCTCCTCCAGTGTGCCAAGAAATTCACTGCTTGAATGCATCTTGGCCTGTTGGATAGCAGAGGTAATAATTTTAAATCTCTAACAGTAGGACAGCATCCACACTAATTACAGGCCTGTCCAGCAAGATAGTGTAGGAGCTAATTATAGTCCTGTGACAAGGCCATTGAATGTGTAATTTATAGGCCGGTCTAGTAAGAAAGCTTAAAAGAGAAATAATGCGGATACTGGAATTCTGAGGGAGACAACAGAAAATGCTGGAAAAACTCAGCAGGTGTGGAAGCATTTGCTGAGAGAGAAACAGAGTTAACATTTCGTATCTGTATTACTCTACCCCAGAGCTGATTAAAGTGGATTATAATGGATGATAGTATAATGTTATATCAGGAGAGCATTGTTGCTCATTATCAGTCGGTCTAGTAGGTCAGTATAAGGGCTAATTAGGGGTCTATTTGGAGACTATATGTGCTAGGTTTAGTCCTGTTGTAGGCCAGTGTTTGTGCCAATTATAGGCCTCTGTCTAGCGGGAGTCTATAGGTGCTAAGTATGGTCCTGTTGTTGGCCAGTTTATGCGCTAATTATAGGCCTCTGTCTAGCTGGAGGCTATAGGGGCTCAGTATATTCCTGTTGTGGGCCAGTGTACGTGCTAATTATAGGCCTCTGTCTGGATGGAGATTCTCGGTGCTAAGTATAGTCCTGTCAGTAGGCCAGAGAATGTTTCAATTATGGGCTCTGTCTAGTTGGAGACAATAGGTGCTAAGAAATTTCCTGTCGGTAGAACAGTATATGTGCTAATTATAGGCCTCTATCTGGATGGTGATTCTAGGTGCTAAGTATAGTCCTGCCTGAGAGAGCAGTATAAGTGATAAGTATAGACCTCTGAATAGTTGGATAGTATAGCTGCTAAATTTAGTCCTGTCAGTAGGCGAGTGTATGTACTGATTATAGGACCCTGTCTAGTTGGAGACTGTAGGTGCTAAGTATAGTCCTGTTGTGGCCAGTGTATGTGCCAATGATAGCCCTCTGTCTAGTTGGGGGCTATAGGTGCTAAATATAGTCCTGTTACATTCCAGTGTATGAGCCTATTTTAGGTCTCTGTCTAGATGGAGACTCTAGATGCCAAGTATCGGCCTGTCTGGGAGGACAGTACAAGTGAAAATTACAGACCTCTGTCTAGATGGAAAGTATAGCTGCTAAATATAATCCTGTCAGCAGGTTAGTGTATGTGCTAATTTCAGCCTCTGTCTAGTTTGAGACTATAGGTGCCAAGTATAGTCCTCCCGTGGGCCTGTATAAGTGTCAATTATAGGCCTCTGTCTAGTTGGAGACCATAGGTGTTTGGTTTGGTCCAGTTGAAGGCCAGTGGATGTGCCAATTAGAGGCCTCTGTCTAGATGGAGACTCTAGGTGCTAAGTATCAGCTTGTCATGGGGGACAATACAAGTGAAAATAATAGACCTCTGTCTTGATGGAAAGTATAGCTGCTAAGTATAGGCCTGTCAGTAGTCCAGTGTATGTGCTAATTATTGGCCTCTGTCTAGTTGGAGGCTATAGATGTTTAGTATAGTCCTGTTGTGGGCCAGTGTATGTATCCATTATGGGCTTCTGTCTAGCTGAAGACATTAGGTTTTATGATCCTCCCTCACACCTTCCTCTCCTCCCAGAAACATGATAGGGTCCCCCCCTTGTCCTCACCTATCACCCCACCAGCCTCCACATTCAAAGGATCATCCTCTGCCATTTCCGCCAACTCCAGCATGATGCCACCACCAAACACATCTTCCCTTCAACCTCCCCCCCCCCCCACCCCCAGTGGCATTCCGCAGCGATCGTTCCCTCCGGGACACCCTGGTCCACTCCTCCATCACCCCCTACTCCTCAACCCCCTCCCACGGCACCTTCCCATGCAACCGCCAAAGGTGTAACACCTGCCCCTTTACTTCCACTCTCCTCACCATCCCAAGGCCCAAACACTCCTTTCAAGTGAAGCAGCATTTCACTTGCGCTTCCCTCAATTTAGTCTACTGCATTTGTTGCTCCCAATGCGGTTTCCTCTACATTGGAGAGACCAAACGCAGACTGGGTGACTGCTTTGTGGAACACCTTCGGTCTGTCCGCAAGCATGACCCAGACCTCCCTGTCGCTTGCCATTTAACACCGCACCCTGCTCTCATGCCCACATGTCCGTCCTTGGCCTGCTGCATGGTTCTAGTGAAGCCCAACGCAAACTGAAGGAACAGCACCTCACCTTCCGACTAGGCACTTTACAGCCTTCCGGAAATAACATTGAGTTCAACAATTTTAGATCATGAACTCTCTTCTCCATCCCTACCCCCTTTCCAATCCCCCTTTTTTCCAATAATTTATGTGGAGTTTTCTTTTCCCACCTATTTCCATAATTTTTAAATGTATTTCCTTCCATTGTTTTATCTCTACCTTTTAGCCTATTTCAATCCCTTCCCTTCACCCCACCCCCACTAGGGTTATCTGTATCTTGCTCGTCCTGCTTTCTACCCTTAATGTCACGTATTAGCACATTCCTTAGATAATATCACCACCTTCAACACCTCTTTGCCCTTTTGTCTGTGACATCTTTTGGTTATCTCCACCTATCACTGGCCCTCTATCCAGCTCTACTTGTCCCTTGCCTCCCCCCGCCCCCTTAATCCAGCTTATATTTCACCTCTTTTCTATGTTTCCTTAGTTCTGTTGAAGAGTCATACGGACTCAAAACGTTAACTGTGTCCCTCTCCACAGATGCTGCCAGACCTGCTGAGTTTTTCCAGGTATTTTTGTTTTTGAATGGGTTATAAATATAGCTCTGTTGGAGGCCAGTACATGTGCCAATTAAAGATCTCTGTCTGGTTGGAGTCTACAGGTGCTAAGTATACACCTGCTCTGGACCAGTTTATTTACTAATTACAGGTCTCTGTCTAGTTCGAGACTATAGATGCTGAGTAAAGTCCTCTGTCTAGTTATGCCTCTGTCTAGTTATGGGCCAGTGTATGCACCAGGTATAGGCCTCTGTCTGTTTGGAGACTGTAGGTGCTAAGTATAGTACTATCTGAGAGAGCAGTATATGTGAAAAATATAGGCCTCTGTCTAGTTGGACAGTATAGCTGCTAAGTTTAGTCCCATCAATAGGACAGTTCATGTGCTAATTATAGGCCTCTGTCAAGTTGGAGGCTATAGGTGAGAAGTATAGTCAGGTTGAAGGCCAGGGCATATGCCAATCATAGGCCTCTGTCTGGTTGGAGACTATAGGTGCTAACCATAGTCTTGTTAAAAGCGAGTGCATGTGCCAATTATAGGCATCTGTCTACCTGGAGATGATGGTGCTAAGTATCAGCCTTCCTAGGAGGACAGTACAAGTGAAATTTATAGGCCTCTGTCGAGTTGGAAAGTATAGCTGCTAAGTACAGCCCTGTTGTGGTCCAGTTTATGTGCCAATTATAAGCATCTGTCTCGTGGGAGACTATAGGTGCTAAGTCTAGTCCTGTTATATTCCAGTGTCTGTGTCCAATTATGGGCCTCTGTCTAGATGGAGGCTATAGGTGAGAAGCAGAGTCCTGTTGAAGGCCAGGGTAAGTGCTAATTATAGGCCTCTGTCTAGTTGGAGAATATAGGTGGTAAGCATAGGCCTGTCATAGGCCAGTGAATGTTTCAATTATGGGCTCTGTCTAACTAGAGTATAGGTGCTAAGTATAGTCCTGTTGCATTGCAGTGTATGTGCCATATATAGGTCTCTGTCCAGTTCAAGACGATAGATACTAAGAATTTTGCTTTCAGTAGGCCAGTGTATGTGCTAATTATAGGCCTCTTTCTAGCTGGAGACTCCAAGTGCTAAGTATCGGCCTGTCTGGGAGGACAGTACCAGTGAAAATTATAGGCCTCTGTCTAGATGGAAAGTATTGCTGCTCAGTATAACACTATCAGTAGGCGAGTATATGTGCTAACTATGGGCTCTGTCTATTTAGGGAGTATTGGTGTTAATGGTAGTCCAGTTGTGGGCCACTGTATGTGCTAATTGTGGGCTCTGTCTAGTTGGAGAGTATTGGTGCTAAATATAGTCCTGTTGTGGGCCAGTGTATGTGCTACCTATGGGTTCTGTCTAGTTGGAGAGTATTGGTGATAAATATAGTCCTGTTGTGGGCCAGAGTATGTGCCAATTATGGGCTCTGCCTAGTTCGAGATGATAGGTGCTAAGAATTTTCCTGTCAGTAGGCCAGTGTATGTGCTAATTATAGGTCTATGTCTATTTGGAGACTATAGGTGCTAAGTGTTTTCCTGTCTGAGAGAGCAGTATAAGTGATGAGTATAGGCCTCTGTCTAGTTCAATAGTATAGCTGCTAAATTTAGTCCTGTAAGTCAACGAGTGTATGTGCCAATGATAGGCCTCTGCCTAGTTGGGGGCTATAGGGGCTAAGTATAGGCATGTTGTATTCCAGAGTATGCACCAGATATAGGCCTCTGCCTAGTTTGAAATGATAGGTGCAATGAATTTTCCTGTCAGTAGGCCAGTGTATGTGCTAATTATAGGCCTCTGTCTAGTTGGAGACGATAGGTGAGAAGTTTGGTCCTGTTGCATTCCAGTGTCCAGGGTATGTGCCAATTATAGGTGTCTGTCTGGTTGGAGGCTATAGGTGCTAAGTATAGGCCTGTTTTGGCCAGTGCATGTGCCAATTGTAGTCTTCTGTCTAGGTGCTAAGTATAGTGCTGTTGTGGCCAATTTATGTGCCAATTATTGGCATCTGTCTAGTTCGAGACTATAGGTGCTAAGTATAGTTCTGTCAGTGGGCCAGTGGATGCTTCAATTGTGGGATCTGTCTTGTTGGAGACTATAGGTGCTAAGTATAGGCCTGTTTTGGCCAGTGCATGTGCCAATTGTAGTCTTCTGTCTAGGTGCTAAGTATAGTGCTGTTGTGGCCAATTTATGTGCCAATTATCGGCATCTGTCTAGTTCGAGACTATAGGTGCTAAGTATAGTCCTGTCAGTGGGCCAGTGGATGCTTCAATTGTGGGATCTGTCTTGTTGGAGACTATAGGTGCTAAGTATAGTCCTGGTGTATGCTAGAGTTTGAGCTAATTAAAGGCTCTTGTCTAATTGCAGACTACAGGTGCTAAGTATAGTCCTGTTGTAGGCCAGTGTATGTGCTAATTATGGTCCACTGTGTAGCTGAAGACAATCGGTGCTTAGTATAGGCCTGCTGTAGGCCTTGAATGTGCCAATTATAGGCCCCTGTTTAGACAGAGACTGTAGGTGCTAAGTACAGTCCTGTTGTGGGCCAGTGTAGATGCTAATTATAGGCCTCTGTCCAGTTGCAGATTGTAGGTTCTAATTATAATCCTGTCCATAGGCGAGTGTACATGCTAATTTTAGGCCTCTGTCTAGCCAGAGGCTAGAGGTGCTCAGTATACACATGTTGTAGGCCAGGGTATGTGCCAATTATAAGCCTATGTCTGGATGGAGACTCTAGGTGCTAAGTATAGTCCTGTTGCAGGCCAATGTGCCAATTATAATCCTCAGTCTAGCTGGAGACTATAGGTTTTTTGTATAGGCCTGCTGTAGGCTGTGAATGTGTCAATTATAGACTTCAGGTGATAATTATAGTCCTGTTGTATTCCAGTGGATATGCCAATTATAGGACTGTGTCTAGTTGGAGACTATAAATACTAAGTATATTCCTGTCTGTAGGTCAGTGTATGTGCTAATTATAGGCCTCAGTCTAGTTGGAGACTGTAGGTGCTAAGTATAGGCCTGTCTGGGGTGACAGTGTAAGTGATCAATTCAGGCCTCACTCTAGTTGGAGAGTATAGGTACTAAGCAGACTCCTGTCAGTAGGCCAGTGTATGTGACAATTATGGGCCTCACTCCAGTTGGGGACTATAGATGCCAAGTGTAGTCCTGTCACTAGGCCGGTGTATGTGCTAATTATTGGCCTCTGTGTAGGTGGAGACTGTAGGTGCCAAGTATAGTCCTGTCTGGGAGGACGGTATAAGTGTAAACTTTAGGCCTCTATCTAGTTGGAAAGTATAAGTGCTGGGTATAGTCCTCCCCTGCAGGCCAGAGTATGTGCTAATTATTATCATTTGTCTAGTTGGAGACTGTTGTGCTAAGTACAGAGATAAAAACAAAAAAACTGCGGATGCTGGAAATCCAAAACAAAAACAGAATTACCTGGAAAAACTCAGCAGGTCTGGCAGCATCGGCGGAGAAGAAAAGAGTTGACGTTTCGAGTCCTCATGACCCTGTCCTGTCTGGGAGGACAGTGTAAGTGATAAGTATAGGCCCCTGTCTAGCTGGATAGTACAGATGCTAAGGTGAGTCCTGACAGTAGGTCAGTATATGTGCTAATTATAGGACTTTATCTATTTGGAGACTATAGACGATTAGTATATTCGTGTTGTATTCCAGTGTCTGTCCCAAATATAGGCCTTTGTCTAGAACAAAGAACAAAGAACAAAGAAAAGTACAGCACAGGAACAGCCCCTTCGGCTCTCGAAGCCTGCACCAATCATATTGCCCGTCAACTGAAACATTTTGCACTTCCGGGGTCCGTATCCCTCTATTCCCATCCTATTCATGTACTTGTCAAGCTGCCTCTTAAACAACATTATTGTACCTGCTTCCACCACCTCCTCTGGCAGCGAATTCCAGACACTCACTACCCCCTGCATAAAAAACTTGCCCCGCACATCTCCTCTATAGTTTTCTCCTCTCACCTTAAATCTATATCCTCCTAGTCATTGACTCTTCCACCCTGGGAAAAAGCTTCTGACTATCTACTCTGTCCCTATAGCTGCTAACAAAAACAAAAATAGCTGGAAAAACTCAGCAGGTCTGACAGCATCTGTGCAGAGGAATACAGTTAACATTTCGAGTCCGTATGACCTTCATCAGAACTGAGGAAATGTAGAAATGAGACGCAATCGCTGCTAAGTTTAGTCCTGTGACTAGGCCAGGGTACTTGCCAATTATAGGCCTCACTGGGCCAGTGTATGTGCTAATTAAAGGCCAGTGTTAGTGCAAGTTATAGGCCTCTGTCTAGTTGTACAGTATAGCTGCTAAGTTTAGTCTTGTTCGTAGGCCAGTGTATGTGACAATTATATACCTCATTGGGCTAGTGTATGTATTAATTAAAGGCCAGTGTATGTGCTAATTATAGACCTCTGTTGGCCAGAGTGTCTGCCAATTTTAGGCCTCTGTCCAGCTGGAGACTATGGGTGCTAAGTATATTCCTGTCAGTATGCAACTATGTGTGTTAATTATAGCCCTCTTTCTAGTTGGAGACTATGGGTGATAAGTATAGTCCTGTCCGGGAGACCAGTATAAGTGATAACTATTGGCCTCTGTCTAGTTGGACAGTAGAGCTGCTAAGTTTAGTCCTGTTGTGAGCCAGTGTATGTTCCAATTGTAGGCCTCTTTTTGCTGGAGACTATAGGTGGTCTGTATAGTCCTTTTGTATTCCAGTATATGTGCCAATAAACAGACCCTGTCCAGTTGTGCAGTATAACTGATAAGTTTAGTCTCATCAGTAGGCCTGTTTAAGTGATAATTATAGGCCTCATTGGGCCAGTGTATGTGCTCATTAAACACCAGTGAATATGCTAATTAAATGCCTCTCTGGGCAAGTGTGTGTGCCAGTTATAGGCCTCTGTCTCGATGGAAGCTATAGGTGCTAAGTACTGTCCTCTTGTGGGCCAGTGAATGTGACAATTATAGGCCCCTGTCCAGTGGGAAACTATATGTGCTTAGTATAGTCCTGTTGTAGGCCCGGGTACGTGCCTATTATAGGCTTCTGTCTAATTGGAGACTGTAGCTGGTCAGTGTATTCATGTCAATAGGCAAGTGTATGTGATAATTATAGGCCTCCGTCTAATTGGAGAATATAGGCGCTAAGTAGAGTCTTGTTATATTCCAGTGTACATGCCAATTATAGACCTCAGTCTAGCTAGAGACTGTACCTGCTAAGTTGAGGCCTGTTGTAGGCTAGTTTGTGCCAATTAGAGGCCTCGGTCTAGTTGGAGACAAGTAGTGCCAAGTATAGCCCTTTCTGGGAGAACAGTATAAGTGTTAAGTACAGGCCTCTGTCTAGTTGGACAGCATAGCTGCTAAGTTTAGACCTGTTAAAAGGACAGTGTATGTGCTAATTATAGGCCTCTGTCTGGTTGGAGACCATAGGGGCTAAGTATAGGCCTGTTTGGGAGAGCAATATAAGTGACAATTATAGGCCTCTGTCTAGTTAGAAAGTATAGGTGTTAAGTATCATCCTGTTGTGACCAGTGTATGTGCCAATTGTAGGCACCTGTCTAGTTGGAGACTCTCGGTGCTAAGTACAGCCCTGTTGTTTTCTAGTGTATGTGCCAAATATAGGTCTCTGTCCAGTTGTACAGTATAGCTGCTAAATTTAATCCTGTCAGTAGACCAGTGCATGTGCTAATTATAGGCCTCCGTCTATTTGGAGACTATAGCTGCTTAATATAGGCCTGTCTAGGAGGACAGTATAAATGATAATTGTTGACTTCTGTCTAGTTGGACTGTATAGCTGCTAAGTTTAGATCTGTTAGTAGGCTAGTGTATGTGCCAATTATAGGCCTCTGTCTAACTGGATATTATAGGTGCTAAGTATAGTCCTGTTGTGGGCAGTGCATGTGCCAATTAAATGCTTCTGTATAGTTGGAGACTGTAGATGCTAAGTATAGTCCTGCCTGAGAGAGCAGTATATGTGATAATTATAGGCCTCTGTCTAGTTGGACATTATCGCTGCTAAGTTTATTCCTGTCTGGGAGGACAGCGTAAGTGATAATTATAAGCTTCTGTCTAGCTGAAAAGCATAGCTGCTAAGCTTAGTCCTGTCGGGCGGCCAGTGCATGTGCTAATTATAGGCCTGTTCAATCGAACAGTATTGGTGTTATTATTACTTATACTTTCCAGTGTTATTAGTATGCGATTTGTAACAATATACTCTGACACCTAGGTATTTAACAACTAGAGATACCTCTTATACTACTGACACAGGCCTATATTAGTGATTGAAATCTTCTACATTATAGGTGCTGCCTATAGTCCAGCATCAGCGGAGGTTTATATCTACTAATAAAGCTGCACATGGAAGACAACTTAGAAACTGTTCATACTTGCACTTATTTGTAGGGATGTACAGCGGCAGCAATGTACAGTTAGAGTGCATTGATCTATATCAATTTTTTAAATAAAGTTTTTCATTATAGGCCTGCACCATTGGAACAGTACAGATAAGAACTTTAAGGTGAGACCAATAGTACAAAAAAGTTCCAAATCCTGTGTGTGCATGAAAAGAATGGCATAAGATATTATCTTAGACTTGAATTAATAAGCAATATTAAGAAAGGCTGTACCATTATTATATTGCAGGCAGCAATTATAGTAATGCATGAATGCGGCAATATATACACTAATATAGGTCTGCATCGTATACTGATAACACCGGAAAGTATAAGTAATAATAAAATGCCCACACCAGTTTGATAGTATCTCACACACACACACAGAGACAGACGGTGAGAGAGAGAGAGAAAGAAAGACAGAGTGTGTGAGAGTGTGTGTGAGAGAGAGAGAGAGCAACTGAGAGATGGAGAAAGAGATATTGAGTGACAGGCTTAAACAGAGAGAGAGAGAGAGAGTGATAGAGAGACAGGGTGAGAGAGAGGTACAGAAATCAACAGATAGACAGGGCACAAAAGAGAGAGGGACAGAGTCAGACAGAGGGAAAGAGAGAGAGAAATCAACTGAGAGATGGAGCAAGAGATATTGAGTGACAGGTTTAAACAGAGAGAGAGAGAGAGAGAGAGAGTGATAGAGACTCAGGGTGAGAGAGAGGTACAGAAATCAACAGATAGACAGGACGCAAAAGAGAGAGGGACAGAGCCAGACAGAGAGAAAGAGAGAGAGAGAGAGAGAGACGGGGTGTGAGAGAGAGAGAATTGTGCATTATGGAACTATAAGTGGTAATGATAGACCTGTACCAATAGGATAGTATTGGCAATAATTATGCCTGGCTCAGGAGGATATTACAGCTACCAACTATAGGCCTGAATATTTAGATCTGCTTTATAGGCACTGCTCCTTATAATCCTACTGTCACAGGCCTGCAAGGGCACTAATTATAGAAATGCAGCTTTACCACAGTGTAGATTCTAATAATGGACCTGAACAAATAGGACAGTACAGTTACTAATCATTGGCGTGTAAAGGTGGAACTATATAGGTACTAAGCACAGGGTATAATACCAGTTGGGTATTATAGTTACTAATCACAGATAAGCACTTGTAGTGTTTTCCTGCCACATTGGGCCCTGATAGCCAGTATACTGTAACAATACGCTCTGACTCCTAGGTATGTAACAACTACAGGTACCTCTGATACTACTGGCATAGGCCTATAATTAGTGATTGAAATCTTCTACTGTTAAATGCCTGTGGCAAGAGAGTAATAATGTTCGGAATCTATGCTTGTCCCTTTAGGACTGTACATTTGACCGTTATAGGCCTCCAGCAACAGAGCACAGGTTCTGATAGTTTAGGTACCTGCATCAGTCGCAGGCTAATGTACGAATTAAGTACCACCCCCCCCCCCCCCAGTCTGCCAGTTAATCCATCAGTTATAAATCTGGAATACCAGGGCAGCACAAGTACTAAGTACAGTAGGAGGGTCAGGGTCACAGGGATAGACCACCTTCAGTCGGCTGACATAAGAGCTTATCCTAGCCCTCTGCGGCTGGTCAGCATAGCTCCTAATCAGAAACCTTTGGTAGCAGGACAGTATAGGCATTACTCATAGTCCTGTTCCACCGGTATATTAAAGCGACCAATTAGAGGTGTGCACCAGTAGTGCAGAATGAACAATAATTCGGAAAGTCGTGTTTGTACGAAATAAGAATCAAAGGAGACTTCAGAAGGAGAGATTAGGGTGATGATGATGCACCCCCTCCTAAACTTAGATCCAGATAAAAGGAGGTAAAGTAGAGCTGTACTATTCTTAGGAGATAGGTTATAAGACAGAATCTGGGCCATTAAGGGGCTATATGTTCTAAACGTGAGTCTCCAGCAAGGCAGGGGAATTACAAGTCATGCTTCTCTTCGAACAGGACAGAAATGCATGAGTACGAATTCTAGCTCACCACCAGCAGGACAGTATAACTACGATGCTGGAAGCTATAGGGGAGAGTAAGCATCCATCATATCCCTTAGCCAGTTGCAATGGGAAGAGGTTAATAATAGGCTGATCAAAGGGGCAAGCAGAATGCTAGGCCTAATAACAGGTCTGATCCAGAAGGCTGGATAGAAAGATGCCAGTGGGACAGTACAGGTACCAAGTATAATCCAGCACCAGATGGGGAGTAGAGATCTGTACCAGGGTGACAACATCAGCACTGATTATAAGCCTTACATAAGTCTATGTACACACTTGTAGGTAAACATAGACACTATTCATACACATCTAGTGGTGTCAACTTATAAGTATCTTTGGTAATATGGGACTTTATAACTACATCATAAGTACATTTTGCCATTATAATGTAGTTATAATGACATTATAATATGTCATCATAATTTCCACTAAGTAAGGTGAAAGTCTGATTCATGCATCCTTAGTAGCAGTTAGGGGCATTCATTGTTTTATAAGTGACCGATGTAGACGTTAGAATGTGAAAAATTTTCTAACACAGGGATTGTACTGAAAAGCTGAGACCCAATTCCATTTCCCGACATATCTCCTCCGAGGAGCCAGAGATTTTTTTAAAAAACATTTTTTCTGCAGTATAATGTGGATCAATGTGAGGTTATCCATTTTGGTAGCAAAAACAGGAAGGCAGATTATTATCTGAATGGCTATAAATTGAGAGAGGGGAATGTGCAATGAGACCTGGGTGTCCTTGTACACTAGTCGCTGAAGGTAAGCATGCAGGTGCAGCAGGCGGTAAAGAAGGCAATTGGTATGTTGGCCTTCATAGTGAGAGGATTCGAGTACAGGAACAGGGATGTCTTGCTGCAATTGTACAGGGCCTTGGTGAGACCACACCTGGAATATTGTGTGCAGTTTTGGTCTCCTTATCTGAGGAAGGATGTTCTTGCTATAGAGGGAGCGCAGCGAAGGTTTACCAGACTGATTCCTGGGATGGTGGGACTGACATACGAGGAGAGATTGAGTCGGTTAGGATTATGTTCGCTGGAGTTCAGGAGAATGATGGGGGGATCTCATAGAAACCTATAAAATTCTAACAGGACTAGACAGGGTAGATGCAGGAAGTATGTTCCCGATGGTGGGGGGAGTCCAGAACCAGGGGTCACAGTCTGAGGATATGGGGTAGACCATTTAGGACGGAGATGAGGAGAAATGTCTTCACCCAGAGAGTGGTGAGACTGTGGAATTCGTTACCACAGAAAGTAGTTGAGACCAAAACATTGTATGTTTTGAAGAAGGAGTTAGATATAGCTCTTGGGGCGAAAGGGTTCAAAGGGCATGGGGAGAAAACGGGAGCAGGATATTGAGTTGGATGATCAGCCATGATCAGAATGAATGGGGAAGCAGGCTCGAAGGGCTGAATGGCCTACTCCTGCTCCTAGCTTCTGTGTTTCTATGAGCTCTTATGAGTTAGAATAATGTGATTGGAGTCTGACTATTAAGCATTGCCAGGAGTGAGGCAGCGTGTATACAATTGTATGTGGTTCAAGGTTTTAAACATATGAGCTCTTACGAATTAGAATAAGAGCCAGGGTTGCCCAGACTCCTCCCGGGTCATACCCGCTGTGGGCGAGGTGGTGCCCACACTCCAGCCAGAAGCTCATTGACTTGCAGCAGGACCGGAAGATCCCACCCACTGTGATTGGAGTCGAGAACAGAAAATGCTGGAAAAACTCAGCAGCTCCGACAGTGTCTGCGGAGAGAGACAAACAGAGTTAACATTTCGAGCTCGCATGACCATTCTTTAGAGCGGAAAAGTGATGAAATTTATACTGTTGAAGTGGGGGGGGCGGTGGTGGGTGCGGGGGTGAGGCAGGTGGAGCTGGATAGAAGGCCAGCGATAGGTGGGGACAAAGGAGGGATTGACAAAGATGTCATGAACTAAAGGACAAAGGGCATGTTAGTGGTTGTGGTTAGCGCTGAAAAATGTGCTAATAATGGCATTAAGTTGAGAAATCAGAATGTGATAAAAGTAGAACAAGAGTAGCATTGTGTGAAAGAACAACATGGAATATGTATCAGATGGCTCTGTAGGGATTGGGGTTGGGGGATGGGGGTGGGGGGGGGGTGAAAATAGAAAGAAAATGGAATAAACAAAGGGGACCTGCTGAAGCTTTCCAGCATTTCTGTTTTTGTTTCAGATCTCCAGCATCCGCAGTATTTTGCTGTTATAATGTGATTTGAGCCCCTAGCTTCAGATTAAGCATTGCCAGGGGTGGGGCAGAGTGTGTGCAATTGAGCGTGCAATTGTATGCAAAATGGTGTGTGTGATTGAGTGTACAATTGTGTGTGCAATTGAGTGTACAATTGAGTGTACAATTGTGTGTGCAATTGAGTGTACAATTGAGTGTGCAATTGTGTGTACAATTGAGTGTACAATTGTGTGTGCATTTGAGTGTACAATTGTATGTACAATTGTGTGTGCAATTGTGTGTGCAATTGAGTGTACAATTGTATGTAAAATTGTGCGTGCAATTGTGTGTGCAATTGAGTGTACAATTGTGTACAATTGTGTGTGCAATTGAGTGTGCAACTGTGTGTGCAATTATGTGTGCAATTGAGTGTGCAACTGTGTGTACAATGTGTGTACAATTGAGTGTGCAACTCTGTGCGCAATTGAATGTGCAATTGTATGTACAATTGAGTGTGCCATTGAATGTAAAATTGTGTGAAATTAAGTATACAGTTGTACATGCAATTAACTGTGCAACTGTGTGTGCAACTGTGTGTGCAATTGAGTATGCAATTGTATGTACAATTGAGTATGCAATTGTATGTACAATTGTATGTGCAAGTGTGTGTGCAATTCAGTGCAGAATTGTATGTGCAATTGTGTGTAATTTAGTGCGCAATTGTATGTACAATTGAGTGTGCAATTGGATGTAATTGAGTGTGTAATTGTGTGCAATTGAGTGTGCAATTGTACGTACAATTGTGTGCGTAGTTGAGTGTAGAATTGCATGTGAAATTGTGTGCAATTGAATGTAAAATTGAGTGTGCAACTGAGTGTGCAATTGTATGTATGATTGTGTGTGCAATTAAGCGTGCAATTGTGTGTGCACTTGAGTGTGCAATTGTATGTGCAATTATATGTACAATTGAGCCTGCAACTGAGTGTGCAATTGTATGTACAATTGAGTGTGCAATTGTATGTACAACTGAGTGTGCAATTGTATGTACAACTGAGTGTGCAATGGAGTGTACAGTTGCATTCAGTTCAAGGTCATGACCGGGATCGACCTCATCTGAAGTTTCAGTCATGTGTGAGTCGGAAGACTGTTCCTTGTTTGTTTCAGTTGCTGAAGACTGGCGACTGGGTTAAACTGAGTCGTGCCACAGCCACCAAGGTCTCAGCCCCTCTCACTGCCCCCCAACTCTCCCGCCCCAGCGTCTGCCCTGCTTGGTTGCGCAGCCGTGGGGTATATGTCCCATCTGCGCCGGCGAGCGAACTCAAGCAGCTGCCTGGGATCTGAGAAGGGGTTGGAGGTGGCGCTCGGTGGGAATTCAGAATAAATCATATTTAATAGACCGTTTCGTGCCATTTCCGTTCTCCACCCCCCCCCGCCGTCCCCCTCTACTCCTGACCTGCAGCTGTGGGTATCAGATAAGGCATTTTCACTGACTGTCGCAAGGACTCCCTCACCGCATTCGGTGAAAGTTCCTCTTTCTACATTTCATTGTTTCTGTCGCTTTGATCCAATCCAGTCACTCAGACGTCGCTGGTCAGAGGTCTCACCCTTTGGAGCGGCAGAATTAACTCCAGAAATTCCCCCTGCCGCCTCTCTGTCTCCTCATTCCAAAGGTGAGCACATTTTGAGGGCGTGTGCGCCCAGGGGCGATAGGGGGAGGTTTTTTTGGGTCTGAAGAGGCGGAATCCTTCCCTAAAGGGCATCAGCGAAACCATTTAAAAAAAACATTCATTCACAGGCTGGACCCAGCATTTATTGCCCGTCCCTAATTGCCCCTTGAGAAGATGGTGGTGAGCCGCCTTCTTGAACCGCTGCAGTTCCCTGTGGTGTAGGTACACCCACAGCGCTGTTAGGGAGGGAGTTCCAGGATTTTGTCCCTGTGGTGTAGGTACACCCACTGTGCTGTTAGGGAGGGAGTTCCAGGATTTTGTCCCTGTGGTGTAGGTACACCCACAGTGCAGTTAGGGAGGGAGTTCCAGGATTTTGTCCCTGTGGTGTAGGTACACCCACAGCGCTGTTAGGGAGGGAGTTCCAGGATGTTGTCCCTGTGGTGTAGGTACACCCACAGTGCTGTTAGGGAGGGAGTTCCAGGATGTTGTCCCTGTGGTGTAGGTACACCCACAGTGCTGTTAGGGAGGGAGTTCCAGGATTTTGTCCCCTGTGGTGTAGGTACACCCACAGTGCTGTTAGGGACGGAGTTCCAGGATTTTGTCCCCTGTGGTGTAGGTACACCCAGAGTGCTGTTAGGGAGGGAGTTCCAGGATTTTGTCCCCTGTGGTGTAGGTACACCCACAGTGCTGTTAGGGAGGGAGTTCCAGGATTTTGTCCCTGTGGTGTAGGTACACCCACAGTGCAGTTAGTGAGTGAGTTCCAGGATTTTGTCCCTGTGGTGTAGGTACACCCACAGCGCTGTTAGGGAGGGAGTTCCAGGATTTTGACCCAGCGACAGTGAAGGAACGGCCGATATATTTCCAAGTCAAGACGGTGAGTGACTTGGAGGGGCACTTCCAGGTGGTGGTGTTCCCATGTGTCTGCTGCCCTTTTCCTTCTAGATGGTAGTGGTTGTGGGTTTGGAAGGTGCTGTTGAAGGAGCCTTGGTGAGTTCCTGCAGTGCATCTTGTAGATGGTCACACACTGCTACTACTGTGCGTCGGTGGTGGAGGGAGTGAATGTTTGTGGATGGGGTGCCAATCAAGCGGGGCTGCTTTGTCCTGGACGGTGTCGAGCTTCTTGAGTGTTGTGGGAGCTGCACTCATCCTGGCGAGTGGAGGGTATTTCATCATACTCCTGACTTGTGACTTGTAGATGGTGGACAGGCTTTGGGGAGTCAGGAACTGAGTTACTCGCTGCACAATTTCTAGCCTTATACTACCTGCTCAGACCATGGGTTTGTTTTATATTTGACAGTCACTATCTTCAATCCCAGCTCACTGTTAGAAATTGTTGCGGGGGTGGGGGTGGGTGTCGGGGGAAGGGGGCAGTTTAAAGGGCTTTGGGGAAGGGATGTCCCCTTGGAGCCAATTGCAAAGCTCTACTGAATAGCCAGCAGAGAGACGATGGGCCAGATGACATCCTTCGCCTGGTTGATGATTCTCTGATGCCATTTACAGGAAAGCAGGTTGCAGAGCAGCTGAACTGAATTGCAAAACCCCCCAAATCCAAGACTTTTAGCCGAGTCTCTTCGCAATGCAGATGAGGACCTTCTGCCTCCTCCTAATCTTTGGTAAGTGGATGCTAAATATTGACAACATAGACTTATCATCGTTCAGTGCTGAGTATAACCAGAGTAAATGTCACATTCTTTCAAGGTGCAATAAATTACACGGAGCAGAACTTTAATGTTGAGTATTTGATTAAAATGCCTTCTTAGGGGGGCAGTACCATAGCGGGAATGTGGAAATCCACCATCTGGAAGTTCCCCTCCAAGCCACTCACCATCCTGACTTGGAAATATATCAGCCGTTCCTTCACTGTCACTGGGTCAAAATCCTGGAACGCCCTTCCTAACAGCACTGTGGGTGTACCTACACCATTGGGTCAAAATCCTGGAACTCTTTCTCTAACAGCACTGTGGGTGTACCTACACCACAGGGACAAAATCCTGGAACTCCCTCTCTAACAGCACTGTGGATGTACACACACCACAAGGACAAAATCCTGGAACTCCCTCCCTAACAGCACTGTGGGTGTACCTACACCATTGGGTCAAAATCCTGGAACTCTCTCTCTAACAGCACTGTGGGTGTACCTACACCACAGGGACAAAATCCTGGAACTCCCTCCCTAACAGCGCTGTGGATGTACACACACCACAGGGACAAAATCCTGGAACTCCCTCCCTAACAACACTGTGGGTGTACCTACAGCACTGTGTCAAAACCCTGGAATTCCCTCCCTAACAGCACTGTGGGTGTACACACACCACAGGGACAAAATCCTGGAACTCCCTCCCTAACAGCACTGTGGGTGTGCCTACACCACATGGACTGCAGCAGATCAAGGAGGCAGCTCACCACCACCTTCTCAAGGGGCAATTAGGAATTGGCAATAAATGCTGGGCCCAGCCAGTGAAACACACATTTTATGAATGAATAAATAAATAAAAATGTGGGTATCTTTGGGGAATGATTTTTAAGACCAGTTGAATTGTACAATTTTAAACTTGTGCGTTTAAGCTTTTTTTCTCCTTGTTAATAAATCTATTAAGTTAAATTCATAATAACGTCACAAGGATTCCTTGCTGTGGGATCAGTAGTAGTTCCCTCATTTTCAAAATATTATAAAACAAAGATATGAGCAATAAGATAAGTTTCCCTCTGGGAATTGGCTTGCTTAGTGAATAGCATCGACTGTGGTTGTATTAGTCCTGTATACAAATGTGAAGACATTGGCCATTTTATGCACTTCATAGCAACCACCTGCATCGTCTCGGTTGGCATCTTCATTGCAAACCCTTTTAGTTCACTGCATTGATTTTTTGGATGTGTGATTTCTGTAGTTAGATACCAATCTTACATTTAGGCATTAGCTTTATGGTTTCATGTGGGCATAGACAAGTTTCCTCTTGAATATCTGCCATTTTTGTTTGCAACGAGGACAAGACAGTACAATAAATAGAGAGCGAGAAAGAAATGGAAAAGAGAATAGACAGATAACAGGAAACAAAATCTGTAAGAAATCGTCAGCTTGTAAGTGGACACTAGACACTTAGAGAGACAGAGTCTAAGGGATACAACCAGAAATAGAGACAGGATAAGTACACGGCGTTATGATATCAGGCAGTAATTACTGGGCTGACCAAATCACAGAGCTGCATTGGCC
Source organism: Carcharodon carcharias (assembly GCF_017639515.1). Lineage (NCBI taxonomy): Eukaryota > Metazoa > Chordata > Chondrichthyes > Lamniformes > Lamnidae > Carcharodon > Carcharodon carcharias. The sequence goes on along the minus strand of NW_024470814.1, from coordinate 6,233 downwards.
AATCTATCACGACTATTTGCAATTTTAATTTCAGGAAGCTATGTGCACCGACATCAAAAGTAATTATTCCACAACCACTTCTGGGTATTTTAAATACTAAATTATATCATTTATTAACAAAATGATAGATCATTAAACACACCAGATTACAGTAACACAGTTAAATTGGGACTCGCATTTTCCAAAATATTTCTACTTACTTAGACTCCCAAATAAACACGCTTTTCCAGGCAACAGTCCAAAGAGATTCTTAATCTATAAAACATCCAGTAATATTACCATAATGCACCCACTGTTGCTATAGGGGAGGTATTTCACAACGTCTCTCTCTCTCTCACTTGACAATATAATTCCAAGGCTTTTAACAAACTTTATGGAACAAGCAAATGCTTCCCTGTGGTGGCTAGAGGCTGATATTTTTCACAAGTCTGCCTTCGCACAGCCTATCTTTCAAGATCTCACATGGCCACTCCTCATAGAGCTTTCAATCTTACCTTAAACAAATTTTCATCCTTTTAATCTTTAAAACCCATTGTTTTCAACTTTCTTTGAAAGTTACCTTTCCTAGGAGATAACAATGTTTCATGTTTCCAGCTAGTCTTAGCTTTTGGCTGAATAAAGGTATGATCCCCACTATTTGTTTACCTTCTGCAAGATGCAAATATTTTCCTTGTTACCTTCAAATTCGGCTTTGAAAGTCAAACAACCTATCAACTTATCCACAAATGCAAATGTTAGTTTGTCCATTTCCAATTCAAAATTCCTGTTTTTACACATAATCACTTTAATGATTTAAACCTTGCAGTCTGACTGTCTTCAGTTTAGTTAAATTAGGGGGTCACACACATACCCCCCCTCCCTTCACACACACACACACACACACACACACACACACACACACACACACACACACACACACACACACACACACCCCCACATGCCTGCTTCTGTATTGCACAGTAATATTAGGAAAGAAATGATATTCTTTTTACAACAGTTGGGAAATATCAGAAATAAAGCAAGCAGTCAGAAGCAAGATGATGCACCAAGAGAAGAAAAGATAATTAAAACATGCAGCAGTGAGACAAAGAGTCAAATAAAATAGCTGCACAGAAAAAAATAGAAACAGAGAAAGAGAGACACATAGGAGAGAGAGGGAGTGGCTGAGAGAGATAGAGAGAGACAGAGACATACAGACAGAGAAGGGGGAGAGAGAGATACAGAGAGAGGGGGAGAGAGAGATACAGATAGAGGGGGAGAGAGATACAGATAGAGAGAGTGGGGGGAGAGAGAGAAAGAGAGAAAGGGGGACAGAAAGAGAGAGAGAAATGGAGGAGGAGGCAGAGAGAGCAAGAGAGGGAAACGGAGAGGGAGAGGGAGAGGCAAACACAAAGTGAGACACAAAGAAAGGGAAGCAGAGAGAAGGAGACGCAGAGAAAGAGAGAGAGAGAGAGAGGCAGAGATAGGGAAGGTGCGGGAGTGGGAGAGAAAGGGAGGGTGGGGGGCAGAGAGAGGGAGGGTGGGGGGAAGAGAGAGAGGGGGGGGGGGAAGAGAGAGAGGGAGGGTGGGCAGGGGAGGGAGAGGCAGAGAGAGGGAGGGTGGGTGGGGAGGGAGAGGCAGAGAGAGGGAGGGTGGGGAGGGGAGCGAGAGGCAGAGGGAGGGTGGGTGGGGGAGGGAGAGGCAGAGAGATGGAGGGTGGGGAGGGGGAGGGAGAGGCAGAGAGAGGGAGGGTGGGTGGGGGAGGGAGAGGCAGAGAGAGGGAGGGTGGGGAGGGGAGTGTGGGGCAGAGAGGGGGAGGGTGGGGAGGGGAGGGAGATGCAGAGAGAGGGAGGTTGGGGTGGGGAGCGAGAGGCAGAGGGAGGGTGGTGGGGTGGGGAGGGAGAGGCAGAGAGGGAGGGTGGGAGAGAGAGAGGCAGAGAGAGGGAGGGAGGATGGGCGGAGGGAAGAAGAGACTGAGAGAAGGAGGGTAGGGGGAGGGAGAGGAGGGGTGGGGAGGGAGACAGAGAGAGAGAGGGAGGGTGGGGTGGGGAGGGAGAGTCAGAGAGATGGAGGGTGGGGTGGGGAGGGAGAGGCAGAGAGAGGGAGGGTGGGGTGGGGAGTGAGGGGCAGAGAGAGGAGGGTGGGATGGGGAGCGAGAGGCAGCGAGAGGGTGTGGGGATGGAGAGGCAGACAGAGGGAGGGTGGGGCAGAGAGGGAGAGGCAGACAGAGGGAGGGTGGGGTGGGGAGGGAGAGGCAGAGAGATGGAGGGTGGGGTGGGGAGGGAGAGGCAGAGAGATGGAGGGTGGGGTGGGGAGGGAGAGGCAGAGAGAGGGAGGGTGGGGTGGGGAGGGAGAGGCAGAGAGAGGGAGGTTGGGGTGGGGAATGAGAGTCAGAGAGAGGGAGGATGTGGTGGAGAGCAGGAGGGTGGGGCAGAGAGAGGGAGGTTGCAGTGCGGTGCAGTGGGGTGGGGTGGGAGAGAGGTGTAGGGTGGGGAGGGGAGGGAGAGGCAGAGAGAGGGAGGGTAGGTTGGGGAGGGAGAGGCAGAGAGAGAGAGGGAGGGTGGGGTGGGGAGGGAGAGGCAGAGAGAGGGAGGGTTGGGTGGGGAGGTAGAGGCAGAGAGAGGGAGGGTGGGGTGGGGAGGTAGAGGCAGAGAGAGGGAGGGTGGGCAGGGGAGGGAGAGGCAGAGAGAGGGAGGTTGCGGAGGGGAGGGAGAGGCAGAGAGAGGGAGGGGTGGGGGAGGGGAGGGAGAGGCAGAGAGAGGGAGGGGGGGGAGGGGAGGGAGAGGCAGAGAGAGGGAGTGTGGGGCAGAGAGAGGGAGTGTGGGGCAGAGAGAGGGAGGGCGGGTTGGGGAGGGAGAGGCAGAGAGAGGGAGGGTGGGGTGGGGAGTGAGGGGCAGAGAGAGGGAGGGCGGGTTGGGGAGGGAGAGGCAGAGAGAGGAGGGTGGGATGGGGAGCGAGAGGCAGCGAGAGGGTGTGGGGATGGAGAGGCAGACAGAGGGAGGGTGGGGCAGAGAGGGAGAGGCAGACAGAGGGAGGGTGGGGTGGGGAGGGAGAGTCAGAGAGATGGAGGGTGGGGTGGGGAGGGAGAGGCAGAGAGATGGAGGGTGGGGTGGGGAGGGAGAGGCAGAGAGAGGGAGGTTGGGGTGGGGAATGAGAGTCAGAGAGAGGGAGGATGTGGTGGAGAGCAGGAGGGTGGGGCAGAGAGAGGGAGGTTGCAGTGCGGTGCAGTGGGGTGGGGTGGGAGAGAGGTGTAGGGTGGGGTGGGGAGGGAGAGGCAGAGAGAGAGAGGGAGGGTGGGTGGGGAGGGAGAGGCAGAGAGAGGGAGGGTAGGTTGGGGAGGGAGAGGCAGAGAGAGGGAGGGTGGGGTGGGGAGGGAGAGGCAGAGAGAGGGAGGGTGGGGAGGGGAGGGAGAGGCAGAGAGAGGGGGGGTGGGTGGGGGAGGGAGAGGCAGAGAGAGGGGAGGGTGCAGGGGGAGGGACAGAGAGAGGGAGGGTGGGGGTGGGGGAGGGAGAGGCAGAGAGATGGAGGGTTGGGTGGGGAGTTAGAGGCAGAGAGAGGGAGGGTGGGGAGGGGAGGGAGAGTCCGAGAGAGGGAGGGTGGGGAGGGGAGGGAGAGGCAGAGACAGGGAGGGTGGGGAGGGGAGGGTGCGGCAGAGAGAGGGAGGGTGGGGAGGGGAGGGAGAGGCAGAGACAGGGAGGGTGGGGAGGGGAGGGTGCGGCAGAGAGAGGGAGGGTGGGGAGGGGAGGGTGCGGCAGAGAGAGGGAGGGTGGGGAGGGGAGGGTGCGGCAGAGAGAGGGAGGGTGGGGAGGGGAGGGAGAGGCAGAGACAGGGAGGGTGGGGAGGGGAGGGTGCGGCAGAGAGAGGGAGGGTGGGGAGGGGGAGGGAGAGGCAGAGACAGGGAGGGGTGGGGAGGGGAGGGGTGCGGCAGAGAGAGGGAGGGTGGGGAGGGGAGGGAGAGGCAGAGACAGGGAGGGTGGGGAGGGGAGGGTGCGGCAGAGAGAGGGAGGGTGGGGCAGAGACAGGAAGGGTGGAGTGGGAGAGAGAGGCAGAGAGGGAGGGTGGGGAGGGGAGGGTGAGGTAGAGAGAGGGTGAGTGGGGGAGGGGAGGGTGAGGCAGAGAGAGGGAGTGTGGGGTGGAGAGGGAGAGTCAGAGGGAGGGAGTGTGGGGAGGGGAGGGTGAGGCAGAGAGGGAGGGTGGGGAGGGGAGGGTGAGGTAGAGAGAGGGTGAGTGGGGAGGGGAGGGTGAGGCAGAGAGAGGGAGGGTGGGCAGGGGAGGGAGAGGCAGAGAGAGGGAGGGTGGACTGGAGAGGGAGAGTCAGAGGGAGGGAGTGTGGGGAGGGGAGGGTGAGGCAGAGAGGGAGGGTGGAGTGGGGAGGGAGAGGCACAGAGCGGGAGGGTGGGGTGGAGAGGGAGAGTCAGAGGGAGGGAGTGTGGGGAGGGGAGGGTGAGGCAGAGAGGGAGGGTGGAGTGGGAGAGAGCAGTCAGGTAGACAGATGGATTAACTGAGAAACTGATAGAGGCAGGAGAAAGGTAATAAATCGACAGAGACTTAGCAGCTGGTAGGAAAACAACGTCACTTGATTATTGTTTTATGAATTGATGTGAAATAGAAAAGACAGGGCATTGTGCTAACCCCAAACCATTGCTAACTGCATTACGCCTACCTTTTCTTGATAACATGGAGCTGAAACTACCAAAAAAAAAACCCCTATGATTGATTTTGTCCGAAAAGCACATTAATAAATCTTCCACTTGGAATTTCCTAATGGTGCCTATTAGTTCTTCATTTCTGTTGTGGTTTTCCTGAACACATAGAAATAGGGTGAAATGGTCAGCTGGCTTCAGGGGAGCCGAGGTCAGTGACTTCCTTAATCGCTGGCCTCGCACGTACAGAAAATGGGAACCTGAACGCAGCCCATTTCTCTAGGCAAACATGCCTTACCCTGCCCACTTCCCCCAGGAAGTTGAGACGTCTTGTGGGATCATGCTATCCAAAGCCAGTTCAGCGAATTTAAATTCCCTTGACGATATTATTAAAGTGGACACTATTGGAGCATGCACATGGAGTGGCACCTCGATCAGGTGTTGTCAGGCCCACAAACTGACCAAGGTAAACACTTCAAGCGTCGAACTTCCTCCAAAGTTTCATGCCCCACACTTTGGGGACTGGCGGTTGGTGCACCTCTTTATATATCCAAGCCATACAGCTCGAACGGACGCGAAGCGTTAACTCGGCCTTGCTCCCCACAGGTGCTGAGCTTCTCCAGCAAACCTATTTATTTATTTTTTGTCTCTGCTTCAGATTTCCAGCGTCCGCAGTATTTCGCTTTCAATCGGCCGGAATCGTCCCTTCTAGCGCTCCCAAACAGTAGATTCTCCACGATAAAAAGTTCTGTGGAAGAGTCATGGGGACTCGAAGCATTAACTCTGGCTTCCTCCCCACAGGTGCTGGCAGACCTGCTGAGTTTATCCTTTCCAGCTAGTTTTGTTTCTGTAATAGGTCCTCCACGTTGAGTTGCAGCTAAAAGCCATTGGACGTTCCCCTGGAGTTCGAATACAATATGCCCTGCTGTTTGCTGCAGTCCTGATGTGCATGTCGTCTGCAATTTCTATTCCAACCCCCCACCACCGCTACGTAGGGTTCGCACGGCAGAGCTCCCAGAGTTGAACCTTTAGGCGATTCCAGTCCAAACCAAAGTTCGCTTTCACCACCAACCACCACCCACCCACCCACGCCCCCCACCCACCGACTCCCAGCACCCTCAGTTCGTCAGGGCCAAACGCGGCCAAGTTATCCCAGGCTGACTTGCCCTGAACCATTCTGTGCCTGCTCCCCTGTGGATCGGGCCGCTCTTATCCCAGGGGCTGCTCGTGTTTCCCGGCTCATTCACCCTCACACCTTGCCCGCCGGCGGCGGTCAGCGGATGGTGGGGGGGTGGGGGGTGGTGGGTGAGTGGGCAGCTCTGCCCTTCTCGCCTTGGCTGCGTGAGGCGGGCACAGGGTCAATTCCCCCAGGGATCCGGCGTCAGGTTTTGTATCGGAGCAGGAACTGGGCTTTGAGACTCGGACAATTTCCGACCTTCCCACCCCCCCCCCCACCCCACCGCTTACCCCCACCCCCCCCCACCGCCTTCCCCTCTCATCCCCTCTCCTCCCCTCCCCACCTCTCCCTCCAACTCTACCCTCCCCCTCATCTCCCCCCAACTCTCCCCTCCCCCTCATCGCCCCCTCCCCCTCATCGCCCCCTCCCCCTCT
>NC_054505.1:2656888-2721611 GCF_017639515.1 Carcharodon carcharias | reverse complement strand
AATCTCTCTCTTCCTCATTCCTGTGGCTGGGAATCTCTCTCTCTCTTCACCTCTGGTGCTGGAATCTCACTCTCTTCACCCCTGGTGCTGGAATCTCTCTCTCTCTTCACCCCTGGTGCTGGAATCTCTCTTTCTCTTCACCGCTCATGCTGGAATCGCTCTCTCTTCACCCCTGGTGCTGGAATCGCTCTCTCTTCATCCCTGGTGCAGGAATCTCTCTCTCTCTCTTCACCCCTGGTGCTGGAATATCTCTCTCTCTCTCCTCACCCCTGGTGCTGGAATCTCTCTCTCTCTTCTCACCCCTGGTGCTGGAATCTCTCTCTCTTCACCCCTGGTGCTGGAATCTCTCTCTCTCTCTCTTCAACCCTGGTGCTGGAATCTCTCTCTTCTCACACCTGGTGCTGGAATCTCTCTCTCCTCACACCTGGTGCTGGAATCTCTCTCTCTCCTCACCCCTGGCGCTGGAATCTCTCTCTCTCTTCACTGCAGGTGCTGGAATCTATCTCTCTCTTCACCCCAGGTGCTGGAATCTCTCTCTCTCTTCACCCCTGCTGCTGGAATCTCTCTCTCTCTTCACACCTGGTGCTGGAATCTCTCTCTCTCTTCACCCCTGTTGCTGGAATCTCTCTCTCCTCACTCCTGGTGCTGGAATCTCTCTCTCTCTTCACCCCTGTTGCTGGAAACTCTCTCTCTCTCATCACCCCTGGTGAAGGAATCTCTCTCTCTCTTCACCCCTGGTGAAGGAATCTCTCTCTCTCTTCACCTCTGTTGAAGGAGTCTCTCTCTCTCTTCACCCATGGTGCTGGAATCTCTTTCTCTTCACCCCTGGTGCTGGGATCTCTCTCTCTCTCATCACCCCTGGTGCTGGAATCTCTCTCTCTTCAACCCTGTTGCTGGAATCTCTCTCTCTCTTCAACCCTGGTGATGGAATCTCTCTCTCTCCTCACCCCTGGTGCTGGAATCTCTCTCTCTCTTCAACCCAGGTGCTGGAATCTGTATCTCTCCTCACCCCTGTTAATGGAATCACTCTCTCTCCTCACCCTTGTTGCTGGAATCTCTCTCCATTTCACCCCTGGTGAAGTAGTCTCTCTCTCTCTTCACTCCTGGTGCTGGAATCTCTCTCTCTCTTCACCCCTGGTGCTGGAATCTGTCTCTCTCCTCACCCCTGTGCTGGAATCTCTCTCTCTCATCACCCTTGGTGCTGGAATCTCTCTCTCTTCACCCCTGGTGCAGGAATCTCTCTCTCCTCACCCCTGGTACTGGAATCTATCTCTCTCTTCACCCCTGGTGTTGGAATCTCTGTCTCTTCACCCCTGGTACTGGAATCTCACTCTCTCATCACCCCTGCTGCTGGATAATCTCTCTCTCTTCACCCCTGGTGCTGGAATCTCTCTCTCTTCACCCCTGGTGCTGGAATCTCTCTCTCTTCACCCCTGGTGCTGGAATCTCTCTCTCCTCATCCCTGGTTCTGGAAATCTCTCTCTTCACCCCTGGTGCTGGAATCTCTCTCTCTCTTCACCCCTGGTGCTGGAATCTCTCTCTCTCTTCACCGCTCATGCTGGAATCGCTCTCTCTTCACCCCTGGGGCAGGAATCTCTCTCTCCTCACCCCTGGTGCTGGAATCTCTCTCTCTCTTCACCCCTGGTACTGCAATCTCACTCTATTCACCCCTGGTGCTGGAATCTCTCTCTCCTCATCCCTGGTGCTGGAATCTCTCTCTCTTCACCCCTGGTGCTGGAATCTCTCTCTCTCTTCACCTCTGGTGCTGGAATCTCACTCTCTTCACCCCTGGTGCTGGAATCTCTCTCTCTCTTCACCCCTGGTGCTGGAATCTCTCTTTCTCTTCACCGCTCATGCTGGAATCGCTCTCTCTTCACCCCTGGTGCTGGAATCGCTCTCTCTTCATCCCTGGTGCAGGAATCTCTCTCTCTCTCTTCACCCCTGGTGCTGGAATATCTCTCTCTCTCTCCTCACCCCTGGTGCTGGAATCTCTCTCTCTCTTCTCACCCCTGGTGCTGGAATCTCTCTCTCTTCACCCCTGGTGCTGGAAACTCTCTTTCTCTCTCTTCACCCCTGGTGCTGGAATCTCTCTCTCTCTCTCTTCAACCCTGGTGCTGGAATCTCTCTCTTCTCACACCTGGTGCTGGAATCTCTCTCTCCTCACACCTGGTGCTGGAATCTCTCTCTCTCCTCACCCCTGGCGCTGGAATCTCTCTCTCTCTTCACTGCAGGTGCTGGAATCTATCTCTCTCTTCACCCCAGGTGCTGGAATCTCTCTCTCTCTTCACCCCTGCTGCTGGAATCTCTCTCTCTCTCTTCACACCTGGTGCTGGAATCTCTCTCTCTCTTCACCCCTGTTGCTGGAATCTCTCTCTCCTCACTCCTGGTGCTGGAATCTCTCTCTCTCTTCACCCCTGTTGCTGGAAACTCTCTCTCTCTCATCACCCCTGGTGAAGGAATCTCTCTCTCTCTTCACCCCTGGTGAAGGAATCTCTCTCTCTCTTCACCCCTGTTGAAGGAGTCTCTCTCTCTCTTCACCCATGGTGCTGGAATCTCTTTCTCTTCACCCCTGGTGCTGGGATCTCTCTCTCTCTCATCACCCCTGGTGCTGGAATCTCTCTCTCTTCAACCCTGTTGCTGGAATCTCTCTCTCTCTTCACCCCTGGTGATGGAATCTCTCTCTCTCCTCACCCCTGGTGCTGGAATCTCTCTCTCTCTTCACCCCTGTTCTGGAATCTCTCTCTTCAACCCTGTTGCTGGAATCTCTCTCTCTCTTCACCCCTGGTGATGGAATCTCTCTCTCTCCTCACCCCTGGTGCTGGAATCTCTCTCTCTCTTCAACCCAGGTGCTGGAATCTGTATCTCTCCTCACCCCTGTTAATGGAATCACTCTCTCTCCTCACCCTTGTTGCTGGAACCTCTCTCTCTCTTCACCCCGGTTGCTGGAATCTCTCTCTCCTCACTCCTGGCGCTGGAATCTCTCTCTCTCTTCACCCCTGTTGCTGGAAACTCTCTCTCTCTCATCACCCCTGGTGAAGGAATCTCTCTCTCTCTTCACCCCTGGTGAAGGAATCTCTCTCTCTCTTCACCCCTGTTGAAGGAGTCTCTCTCTCTCTTCACCCCTGGTGCTGGAATCTCTTTCTCTTCACCCCTGGTGCTGGGATCTCAATCTCTCTCATCACCCCTGGTGCTGGAATCTCTCTCTCTTCACCCCTGGTGCAGGAATCTCTCTCTCCTCACCCCTGGTACTGGAATCTATCTCTCTCTTCACCCCTGGTGTTGGAATCTCTCTCTCTTCACCCCTGGTACTGGAATCTCACTCTCTCGTCACCCCTGGTTCTGGAATCTCTCTCTCTCTTCACCCCAGGTGCTGGAATCTCTCTCTCTCTTCACCCCAGGTGCTGGAATCTCTCTCTCTCTTCACCCCTGGTGCTGGAATCTCTCTCTCTCTTCACCCCTGTTGCTGGAATCTCTCTCTTCAACCCTGGTGCTGGAGTCTCTCTCTCCTCACACCTGGTGCTGGAATCTCTCTCTCCCTCTTCACCCCTGGTGCTTGAATCTCTTTCCCTTCACCCCTGGTGATGGAATCTCTCTCTCTCTTCACCCCTGGTGCTGGAATCTCTCTCTCTCTTCACCGCTCATGCTGGAATCGCTCTCTCTTCACCCCTGTTGCTGGAATCTCTCTCTTCAACCCTGTTGCTGGAATCTCTCTCTATCTTTACCCCTGGTGCTGGAATCTCTCTCTCTCTTCACCCCTGGTGCTGGAATCTGTCTCTCTCTTCACCCCTGGTTCTGGAATCTCTCTCTCTCATCACCCCTGGTGCTGGAATCTCTCTCTCTTCACCCCTGGTGCAGGAATCTCTCTCTCCTCACCCCTGGTACTGGAATCTATCTCTCTCTTCACCCCTGGTGTTGGAATCTCTGTCTCTTCACCCCTGGTACTGGAATCTCACTCTCTCATCACCCCTGGTGCTGGACAATCTCTCTCTCTCTTCACCCCTGGTGCTGGAATCTCTCTCTCTTCACCCCTGGTGCTGGAATCTCTCTCTCTTCACCCCTGGTGCTGGAATCTCTCTCTCTTCACCACTGGTGCTGGAATCTCTCTCTCTCTCTTCACCCCTGGTGCTGGAATCTGTATCTCTCCTCACCCTTGTTAATGGAATCACTCTCTCTCCTCACCTTTGTTGCTGGAATCTCACTCTCTCTTCACCCCTGGTGCTGGAATATCTTTCTCTTCACCCCTGGTGCTGGGATCTATCTCTCTCTTCACCCCTGGTGCTGGAATCTCTCTCTCTCTCTTCACCCCTGGTGCTGGAATCTGTCTCTCTCTTCACTCCTGGTGCTGGAATCACTCTCTCTTCACCCCTGGTGCTGGAATCTCTCTCTCCTCACCCCTGGTACTGGAATCTATCTCTCTCTTCACCCCTGGTGCTGGAATCTCTCTCTCTTCACCCCTGGTACTGGAATCTCACTCTCTCTTCAACCCTGGTGCTGGAATCTCTCTCTCTCCTCACCCCTGGTGCTGGAATCTCTCTCTCTTTACCCCTGGTGCTGGAATCTCTCTCTCTCCTCACCCCTGGCGCTGGAATCTCTGGTGCTGGAATCTCTCTCTCTTCACCCCTGGTGCTGGAATCTCTCCCTCTCTTCACCCCTGGTGCTAGAAAAACTCTCTCTCTTCACCTCTGGTGCTGGAATCTCTCTCTCTCTTCAGCCCTGGTGCTGGAATCTCTCTCTCTCTTCACCCCTGTTGCTGGAATCTCTCTCTCCTCACCCCTTGTGCTGGAATCTCACTCTCTCTTCTCACCCCTGGTGCTGGAATCTCTCTCTCTCTTCACCCCTGGTGCTTGAATCTCTTTCTCTTCACCCCTGGTGCTGGAATCTCTCTCTCTCCTCACCCCTGTTGCTGGCATCTCTCTCTCTCTTCACCCCTGGTGCTGAAATCTCTCTCTCTCCTCACCACTGGCGCTGGAATCACTGGTGCTGGAATCTCTCTCTCCTGACCCCTGGTGCTGGAATCTCTATCTCTCTTCATCCCTGGTGCTGGAATCTCTCTCTCCTCACCCCTGGTGCTGGAATCTCTCTCTCTCCTCACCCCTGGCGCTGGAATCTCTCTCTCTCTTCACCCCAGGTGCTGGAATCTCTCTTTCTCTTCACCCCTGGTGCTGGAATCTCTCTCTCTCTTCACCCCTGGTGCTGGAATCTCTCTCTCTCTTCACCCCTGTTGCTGGAATCTCTCTCTTCAAACCTGTTGCTGGAATCTCTCTCTCTCTTCACCCCTGGTGTTGGAATCTCTCTCTCTCCTCACCCCTGGCGCTGGAATCTCTCTCTCTCTTCACCCCAGGTGCTGGAATCTGTATCTCTCCTCACCCCTGTTAATGGAATCACTCTCTCTCCTCACTCCTGGTGCTGGAATCTCTCTCTCTCTTCACCCCTGTTGCTGGAAACTCTCTCTCTCTTCACCCCTGGTGATGGAATCTCTCTCTCTCTTCACCCCTGGTGCTGGAATCTCTCTCCCTTTCACCCCTGGTGAAGGAGTCTCTCTCTCTCTTCACCCCTGGTGCTGGAATCTCTTTCTCTTCACCCCTGGTGCTGGGATCTCTCTCTCTCTCTTCACCCCTGGTGCTGGAATCTGTCTCTCTCTTCACCCTTGTGCTGGAATCTCTCTCTCTCATCACCCTTGGTGCTGGAATCTCTCCTCTTCACCCCTGGTGCAGGAATCTCTCTCTCCTCACCCCTGGTACTGGAATCTATCTCTCTCTTCACCCCTGGTGTTGGAATCTCTGTCTCTTCACCCCTGGTACTGGAATCTCTCTCTCTTCACCCCTGGTGCTGGAATCTCTCTCTCTTCACCCCTGGTGCTGGAATCTCTCTCTCCTCATACCTGGTTCTGGAAATCTCTCTCTTCTCCCCTGGTGCTGGAATCTCTATCTCTCTTCACCCCTGGTGCTGGAATCTCTCTCTCTCTTCACCGCTCATGCTGGAATCGCTCTCTCTTCACCCCTGGTGCAGGAATCTCTCTCTCCTCACCCCTGGTGCTGGAATCTCTCTCTCTCTTCACCCCTGGTACTGCAATCTCACTCTCTTCACCCCTGGTGCTGGAATCTCTCTCTCCTCATCCCTGGTGCTGGAATCTCTCTCTCTTCACCCCTGGTGCTGGAATCTCTCTCTCTCTTCACCTCTGGTGCTGGAATCTCTCTCTCTTCACCCCTGGTGCTGGAATCTCTCTCTCTCTTCACCCCTGGTGCTGGAATCTCTCTTTCTCTTCACCGCTCATGCTGGAATCGCTCTCTCTTCACCCCTGGTGCTGGAATCGCTCTCTCTTCACCCCTGGTGCAGGAATCTCTCTCTCTCTCTTCACCCCTGGTGCTGGAATATCTCTCTCTCTCTCCTCACCCCTGGTGCTGGAATCTCTCTCTCTCTTCTCACCCCTGGTGCTGGAATCTCTCTCTCTTCACCCCTGGTGCTGGAATCTCTCTCTCCTCATCCCTGGTTCTGGAAATCTCTCTCTTCGCCCCTGGTGCTGGAATCTCTCTCTCTCTTCACCCCTGGTGCTGGAATCTCTCTCTCTCTTCACCGCTCATGCTGGAATCGCTCTCTCTTCACCCCTGGGGCAGGAATCTCTCTCTCTTCACCCCTGGTGCTGGAATCTCTCTCTCTTCACCCCTGGTGCTGGAATCTGTCTCTCTTCACCCCTGGTGCTGGAATCTCTCTCTCCTCATCCCTGGTTCTGGAAATCTCTCTCTTCACCCCTGGTGCTGGAATCTATCTCTCTCTTCACCCCTGGTGCTGGAATCTCTCTCTCTCTTCACCGCTCATGCTGGAATCGCTCTCTCTTCACCCCTGGGGCAGGAATCTCTCTCTCTTCACCCCTGGTGCTGGAATCTCTCTCTCTTCACCCCTGGTGCTGGAATCTCTCTCTCTTCACCCCTGGTGCTGGAATCTTTCGCTCTCTTCACCCCTGGTGCTGGAATCTCTCTCTCTCTTCACCCCTGGTGCTGGAATCTCTCTCTCTCTTCACCCCTGTTGCTGGAATCTCTCTCTTCAAACCTGTTGCTGGAATCTCTCTCTCTCTTCACCCCTGGTGTTGGAATCTCTCTCTCTCCTCACCCCTGGCGCTGGAATCTCTCTCTCTCTTCACCCCAGGTGCTGGAATCTGTATCTCTCCTCACCCCTGTTAATGGAATCACTCTCTCTCCTCACTCCTGGTGCTGGAATCTCTCTCTCTCTTCACCCCTGTTGCTGGAAACTCTCTCTCTCTTCACCCCTGGTGAAGGAATCTCTCTCTCTCTTCACCCCTGGTGCTGGAATCTCTCTCCCTTTCACCCCTGGTGAAGGAGTCTCTCTCTCTCTTCACCCCTGGTGCTGGAATCTCTTTCTCTTCACCCCTGGTGCTGGGATCTCTCTCTCTCTCTTCACCCCTGGTGCTGGAATCTGTCTCTCTCTTCACCCTTGTGCTGGAATCTCTCTCTCTCATCACCCTTGGTGCTGGAATCTCTCCCTCTTCACCCCTGGTGCAGGAATCTCTCTCTCCTCACCCCTGGTACTGGAATCTATCTCTCTCTTCACCCCTGGTGTTGGAATCTCTGTCTCTTCACCCCTGGTACTGGAATCTCTCTCTCTTCACCCCTGGTGCTGGAATCTCTCTCTCTTCACCCCTGGTGCTGGAATCTCTCTCTCCTCATACCTGGTTCTGGAAATCTCTCTCTTCTCCCCTGGTGCTGGAATCTCTATCTCTCTTCACCCCTGGTGCTGGAATCTCTCTCTCTCTTCACCGCTCATGCTGGAATCGCTCTCTCTTCACCCCTGGTGCAGGAATCTCTCTCTCCTCACCCCTGGTGCTGGAATCTCTCTCTCTCTTCACCCCTGGTACTGCAATCTCACTCTCTTCACCCCTGGTGCTGGAATCTCTCTCTCCTCATCCCTGGTGCTGGAATCTCTCTCTCTTCACCCCTGGTGCTGGAATCTCTCTCTCTCTTCACCTCTGGTGCTGGAATCTCTCTCTCTTCACCCCTGGTGCTGGAATCTCTCTCTCTCTTCACCCCTGGTGCTGGAATCTCTCTTTCTCTTCACCGCTCATGCTGGAATCGCTCTCTCTTCACCCCTGGTGCTGGAATCGCTCTCTCTTCACCCCTGGTGCAGGAATCTCTCTCTCTCTCTTCACCCCTGGTGCTGGAATATCTCTCTCTCTCTCCTCACCCCTGGTGCTGGAATCTCTCTCTCTCTTCTCACCCCTGGTGCTGGAATCTCTCTCTCTTCACCCCTGGTGCTGGAATCTCTCTCTCCTCATCCCTGGTTCTGGAAATCTCTCTCTTCACCCCTGGTGCTGGAATCTCTCTCTCTCTTCACCCCTGGTGCTGGAATCTCTCTCTCTCTTCACCGCTCATGCTGGAATCGCTCTCTCTTCACCCCTGGGGCAGGAATCTCTCTCTCTTCACCCCTGGTGCTGGAATCTCTCTCTCTTCACCCCTGGTGCTGGAATCTCTCTCTCTTCACCCCTGGTGCTGGAATCTCTCTCTCCTCATCCCTGGTTCTGGAAATCTCTCTCTTCACCCCTGGTGCTGGAATCTATCTCTCTCTTCACCCCTGGTGCTGGAATCTCTCTCTCTCTTCACCGCTCATGCTGGAATCGCTCTCTCTTCACCCCTGGGGCAGGAATCTCTCTCTCCTCACCCCTGGTGCTGGAATCTCTCTCTCTCTTCACCCCTGGTACTGCAATCTCACTCTATTCACCCCTGGTGCTGGAATCTCTCTCTCCTCATCCCTGGTGCTGGAATCTCTCTCTCTTCACCCCTGGTGCTGGAATCTCTCTCTCTCTTCACCTCTGGTGCTGGAATCTCACTCTCTTCACCCCTGGTGCTGGAATCTCTCTCTCTCTTCACCCCTGGTGCTGGAATCTCTCTTTCTCTTCACCGCTCATGCTGGAATCGCTCTCTCTTCACCCCTGGTGCTGGAATCGCTCTCTCTTCATCCCTGGTGCAGGAATCTCTCTCTCTCTCTTCACCCCTGGTGCTGGAATATCTCTCTCTCTCTCCTCACCCCTGGTGCTGGAATCTCTCTCTCTCTTCTCACCCCTGGTGCTGGAATCTCTCTCTCTTCACCCCTGGTGCTGGAAACTCTCTTTCTCTCTCTTCACCCCTGGTGCTGGAATCTCTCTCTCTCTCTCTTCAACCCTGGTGCTGGAATCTCTCTCTTCTCACACCTGGTGCTGGAATCTCTCTCTCCTCACACCTGGTGCTGGAATCTCTCTCTCTCCTCACCCCTGGCGCTGGAATCTCTCTCTCTCTTCACCCCTGTTGCTGGAATCTCTCTCTCTCTTCACACCTGGTGCTGGAATCTCTCTCTCTCTTCACCCCTGTTGCTGGAATCTCTCTCTCCTCACTCCTGGTGCTGGAATCTCTCTCTCTCTTCACCCCTGTTGCTGGAAACTCTCTCTCTCTCATCACCCCTGGTGAAGGAATCTCTCTCTCTCTTCACCCCTGGTGAAGGAATCTCTCTCTCTCTTCACCCCTGTTGAAGGAGTCTCTCTCTCTCTTCACCCATGGTGCTGGAATCTCTGTCTCTTCACCCCTGGTGCTGGGATCTCTCTCTCTCTCATCACCCCTGGTGCTGGAATCTCTCTCTCTTCAACCCTGTTGCTGGAATCTCTCTCTCTCTTCACCCCTGGTGCTGGAATCTCTCTCTCTCCTCACCCCTGGTGCTGGAATCTCTCTCTCTCTTCACCCCTGTTCTGGAATCTCTCTCTTCAACCCTGTTGCTGGAATCTCTCTCTCTCTTCACCCCTGGTGATGGAATCTCTCTCTCTCCTCACCCCTGGTGCTGGAATCTCTCTCTCTCTTCAACCCAGGTGCTGGAATCTGTATCTCTCCTCACCCCTGTTAATGGAATCACTCTCTCTCCTCACCCTTGTTGCTGGAACCTCTCTCTCTCTTCACCCCGGGTGCTGGAATCTCTCTCTCCTCACTCCTGGTGCTGGAATCTCTCTCTCTCTTCACCCCTGTTGCTGGAAACTCTCTCTCTCTCATCACCCCTGGTGAAGGAATCTTTCTCTCTCTTCACCCCTGGTGAAGGAATCTCTCTCTCTCTTCACCCCTGTTGAAGGAGTCTCTCTCTCTCTTCACCCCTGGTGCTGGAATCTCTTTCTCTTCACCCCTGGTGCTGGGATCTCTCTCTCTCTCATCACCCCTGGTGCTGGAATCTCTCTCTCTTCACCCCTGGTGCAGGAATCTCTCTCTCCTCACCCCTGGTACTGGAATCTATCTCTCTCTTCACCCCTGGTGTTGGAATCTCTGTCTCTTCACCCCTGGTACTGGAATCTCACTCTCTCGTCACCCCTGGTTCTGGAATCTCTCTCTCTCTTCACCCCAGGTGCTGGAATCTCTCTCTCTCTTCACCCCTGGTGCTGGAATCTCTCTCTCTCTTCACCCCTGTTGCTGGAATCTCTCTCTTCAACCCTGGTGCTGGAGTCTCTCTCTCCTCACCCCTGGTGCTGGAATCTCTCTCTCCCTCTTCACCCCTGGTGCTTGAATCTCTTTCCCTTCACCCCTGGTGATGGAATCTCTCTCTCTCTTCACCCCTGGTGCTGGAATCTCTCTCTCTCTTCACCGCTCATGCTGGAATCGCTCTCTCTTCACCCCTGTTGCTGGAATCTCTCTCTTCAACCCTGTTGCTGGAATCTCTCTCTATCTTTACCCCTGGTGCTGGAATCGCTCTCTCTCTTCACCCCTGGTGCTGGAATCTGTCTCTCTCTTCACCCCTGGTTCTGGAATCTCTCTCTCTCATCACCCCTGGTGCTGGAATCTCTCTCTCTTCACCCCTGGTGCAGGAATCTCTCTCTCCTCACCCCTGGTACTGGAATCTATCTCTCTCTTCACCCCTGGTGTTGGAATCTCTGTCTCTTCACCCCTGGTACTGGAATCTCACTCTCTCATCACCCCTGGTGCTGGACAATCTCTCTCTCTCTTCACCCCTGGTGCTGGAATCTCTCTCTCTTCACCCCTGGTGCTGGAATCTCTCTCTCTTCACCCCTGGTGCTGGAATCTCTCTCTCTTCACCACTGGTGCTGGAATCTCTCTCTCTCTCTTCACCCCTGGTGCTGGAATCTGTATCTCTCCTCACCCCTGGTGCTGGAATCTATCTCTCTCTTCACCCCTGGTGCTGGAATCTCTTTCTCTTCACCCCTGGTGCTGGGATCTCTCTCTCTCTCATCACCCCTGGTGCTGGAATCTCTCTCTCTTCACCCCTGGTGCAGGAATCTCTCTCTCCTCACCCCTGGTACTGGAATCTATCTCTCTCTTCACCCCTGGTGTTGGAATCTCTGTCTCTTCACCCCTGGTACTGGAATCTCACTCTCTCGTCACCCCTGGTTCTGGAATCTCTCTCTCTCTTCACCCCAGGTGCTGGAATCTCTCTCTCTCTTCACCCCTGTTGCTGGAATCTCTCTCTTCAACCCTGGTGCTGGAGTCTCTCTCTCCTCACCCCTGGTGCTGGAATCTCTCTCTCCCTCTTCACCCCTGGTGCTTGAATCTCTTTCCCTTCACCCCTGGTGATGGAATCTCTCTCTCTCTTCACCCCTGGTGCTGGAATCTCTCTCTCTCTTCACCGCTCATGCTGGAATCGCTCTCTCTTCACCCCTGTTGCTGGAATCTCTCTCTTCAACCCTGTTGCTGGAATCTCTCTCTATCTTTACCCCTGGTGCTGGAATCTCTCTCTCTCTTCACCCCTGGTGCTGGAATCTGTCTCTCTCTTCACCCCTGGTTCTGGAATCTCTCTCTCTCATCACCCCTGGTGCTGGAATCTCTCTCTCTTCACCCCTGGTGCAGGAATCTCTCTCTCCTCACCCCTGGTACTGGAATCTATCTCTCTCTTCACCCCTGGTGTTGGAATCTCTGTCTCTTCACCCCTGGTACTGGAATCTCACTCTCTCATCACCCCTGGTGCTGGACAATCTCTCTCTCTCTTCACCCCTGGTGCTGGAATCTCTCTCTCTTCACCCCTGGTGCTGGAATCTCTCTCTCTTCACCCCTGGTGCTGGAATCTCTCTCTCTTCACCACTGGTGCTGGAATCTCTCTCTCTCTCTTCACCCCTGGTGCTGGAATCTGTATCTCTCCTCACCCTTGTTAATGGAATCACTCTCTCTCCTCACCTTTGTTGCTGGAATCTCACTCTCTCTTCACCCCTGGTGCTGGAATATCTTTCTCTTCACCCCTGGTGCTGGGATCTATCTCTCTCTTCACCCCTGGTGCTGGAATCTCTCTCTCTCTCTTCACCCCTGGTGCTGGAATCTGTCTCTCTCTTCACTCCTGGTGCTGGAATCACTCTCTCTTCACCCCTGGTGCTGGAATCTCTCTCTCCTCACCCCTGGTACTGGAATCTATCTCTCTCTTCACCCCTGGTGCTGGAATCTCTCTCTCTTCACCCCTGGTACTGGAATCTCACTCTCTCTTCACCCCTGGTGCTGGAATCTCTCTCTCTCCTCACCCCTGGTGCTGGAATCTCTCTCTCTTCACCCCTGGTGCTGGAATCTCTCTCTCTCCTCACCCCTGGCGCTGGAATCTCTGGTGCTGGAATCTCTCTCTCTTCACCCCTGGTGCTGGAATCTCTCCCTCTCTTCACCCCTGGTGCTAGAATCTCTCTCTCTCTTCACCTCTGATGCTGGAATCTCTCTCTCTCTTCAGCCCTGGTGCTGGAATCTCTCTCTCTCTTCACCCCTGTTGCTGGAATCTCTCTCTCCTCACCCCTTGTGCTGGAATCTCTCTCTCTCTTCTCACCCCTGGTGCTGGAATCTCTCTCTCTCTTCACCCCTGGTGCTTGAATCTCTTTCTCTTCACCCCTGGTGCTGGAATCTCTCTCTCTCCTCACCCCTGTTGCTGGCATCTCTCTCTCTCTTCACCCCTGGTGCTGAAATCTCTCTCTCTCCTCACCCCTGGTGCTGGAATCACTGGTGCTGGAATCTCTCTCTCCTGACCCCTGGTGCTGGAATCTCTATCTCTCTTCATCCCTGGTGCTGGAATCTCTCTCTCCTCACCCCTGGTGCTGGAATCTCTCTCTCTCCTCACCCCTGGCGCTGGAATCTCTCTCTCTCTTCACCCCAGGTGCTGGAATCTCTCTCTCTCTTCACCCCAGGTGCTGGAATCTCTCTCTCTCTCACCCCTGGTGCTGGAATATCTCTCTCTCTTCACCCCTGTTGCTGGAATCTCTCTCTTCAACCCTGTTGCTGGAATCTCTCTCTTCAACCCTGGTGCTGGAGTCTCTCTCTCCTCACCCCTGGTGCTGGAATCTCTCTCTCTCTTCACCCCTGGTGCTTGAATCTCTTTCCCTTCACCCCTGGTGATGGAATCTCTCTCTCTCTTCACCCCTGGTGCTGGAATCTTTCGCTCTCTTCACCCCTGGTGCTGGAATCTCTCTCTCTCTTCACCCCTGGTGCTGGAATCTCTCTCTCTCTTCACCCCTGTTGCTGGAATCTCTCTCTTCAAACCTGTTGCTGGAATCTCTCTCTCTCTTCACCCCTGGTGTTGGAATCTCTCTCTCTCCTCACCCCTGGCGCTGGAATCTCTCTCTCTCTTCACCCCAGGTGCTGGAATCTGTATCTCTCCTCACCCCTGTTAATGGAATCACTCTCTCTCCTCACTCCTGGTGCTGGAATCTCTCTCTCTCTTCACCCCTGTTGCTGGAAACTCTCTCTCTCTTCACCCCTGGTGAAGGAATCTCTCTCTCTCTTCACCCCTGGTGCTGGAATCTCTCTCCCTTTCACCCCTGGTGAAGGAGTCTCTCTCTCTCTTCACCCCTGGTGCTGGAATCTCTTTCTCTTCACCCCTGGTGCTGGGATCTCTCTCTCTCTCTTCACCCCTGGTGCTGGAATCTGTCTCTCTCTTCACCCTTGTGCTGGAATCTCTCTCTCTCATCACCCTTGGTGCTGGAATCTCTCCCTCTTCACCCCTGGTGCAGGAATCTCTCTCTCCTCACCCCTGGTACTGGAATCTATCTCTCTCTTCACCCCTGGTGTTGGAATCTCTGTCTCTTCACCCCTGGTACTGGAATCTGTCTCTCTTCACCCCTGGTGCTGGAATCTCTCTCTCTTCACCCCTGGTGCTGGAATCTCTCTCTCCTCATACCTGGTTCTGGAAATCTCTCTCTTCTCCCCTGGTGCTGGAATCTCTCTCTCTCTTCACCCCTGGTGCTGGAATCTCTCTCTCTCTTCACCGCTCATGCTGGAATCGCTCTCTCTTCACCCCTGGTGCAGGAATCTCTCTCTCCTCACCCCTGGTGCTGGAATCTCTCTCTCTCTTCACCCCTGGTACTGCATTCTCACTCTCTTCACCCCTGGTGCTGGAATCTCTCTCTCCTCATCCCTGGTGCTGGAATCTCTCTCTCTTCACCCCTGGTGCTGGAATCTCTCTCTCTCTTCACCTCTGGTGCTGGAATCTCTCTCTCTTCACCCCTGGTGCTGGAATCTCTCTCTCTCTTCACCCCTGGTGCTGGAATCTCTCTTTCTCTTCACCGCTCATGCTGGAATCGCTCTCTCTTCACCCCTGGTGCTGGAATCGCTCTCTCTTCACCCCTGGTGCAGGAATCTCTCTCTCTCTCTTCACCCCTGGTGCTGGAATATCTCTCTCTCTCTCCTCACCCCTGGTGCTGGAATCTCTCTCTCTCTTCTCACCCCTGGTGCTGGAATCTCTCTCTCTTCACCCCTGGTGCTGGAATCTCTCTCTCCTCATCCCTGGTTCTGGAAATCTCTCTCTTCACCCCTGGTGCTGGAATCTCTCTCTCTCTTCACCCCTGGTGCTGGAATCTCTCTCTCTCTTCACCGCTCATCCTGGAATCGCTCTCTCTTCACCCCTGGTGCAGGAATCTCTCTCTCCTCACCCCTGGTGCTGGAATCTCTCTCTCTCTTCACCCCTGGTACTGCAATCTCACTCTCTTCACCCCTGGTGCTGGAATCTCTCTCTCCTCATCCCTGGTGCTGGAATCTCTCTCTCTTCACCCCTGGTGCTGGAATCTCTCTCTCTCTTCACCTCTGGTGCTGGAATCTCTCTCTCTTCACCCCTGGTGCTGGAATCTCTCTCTCTCTTCACCCCTGGTGCTGGAATCTCTCTTTCTCTTCACCGCTCATGCTGGAATCGCTCTCTCTTCACCCCTGGTGCTGGAATCGCTCTCTCTTCACCCCTGGTGCAGGAATCTCTCTCTCTCTCTTCACCCCTGGTGCTGGAATATCTCTCTCTCTCTCCTCACCCCTGGTGCTGGAATATCTCTCTCCCTTCTCACCCCTGGTGCTGGAATCTCTATCTCTTCACCCCTGGTGCTGGAATCTCTCTCTCTCTTCACCCCTGTTGCTGGAATCTCTCTCTCTCCTCATCCCTGGTGCTTGAATCTCTCTCTCTCTCTCTTCAACCCTGGTGCTGGAATCTTTCTCTTTCTTCACCCCTGGTGCTGGAATCTCTCTCTCTCCTCACCCCTGGTGCTGGAATCTCTCTCTCTTCACCCCTGGTGCTGGAATCTCTCTCTCTCTTCACCCCTGGTGCTGGAATCTCTCTCTCTCTTCACCCCTGTTGCTGGAATCTCTCTCTCTCCTCACCCCTGGTGCTGGAATCTCTCTCTCTCTTCTCACCGCTGGTGCTGGAATCTCTCTCTCCTGACCCCTGGTGCTGGAATCTCTATCTCTCTTCACCCCTGGTGCTGGAATCTCTCTCTTCTCACACCTGGTGCTGGAATCTCTCTCTCCTCACCCCTGGTGCTGGAATCTCTCTCTCTCCTCACCCCTGGCGCTGGAATCTCTCTCTCTCTTCACCCCTGGTGCTGGAATCTCTCTCTCTCTTCACCCCTGGTGCTGGAATCTCTCTCTCTCTTCACCCCTGGTGCTGGAATCTCTCTCTCTCTTCACCCCTGGTGCTGGAATCTCTCTCTCTCTTCACCCCTGGTGCTGGAATCTCTCTCTCTCTTCACCCCTGGTGCTGGAATCTCTCTCTCTCTTCACCCCTGGTGCTGGATTCTCTCTCTCTCTACACCCCTGGTGCTGGAATCTCTCTCTCTCTTCACCCCTGGTGCTGGAATCTCTCTCTCTCTACACCCCTGGTGCTGGAATCTCTCTCTCTCTACACCCCTGGTGCTGGAATCTCTCTCTTCAACCCTGGTGCTGGAATCTCTCTCTCCTCACCCCTGGTGCTGGAATCTCTCTCTCTCACTCTTCACCCCTTGTGCTTGAATCTCTTTCCCTTCACCCCTGGAGATTGAATCTCTCTCTCTCTTCACCCCTGGTGCTGGAATCTTTCGCTCTCTTCACCCCTGGTGCTGTAATCTCTCTCTCTCTTCACCCCTGTTCTGGAATCTCTCTCTTCAACCCTGTTGCTGGAATCTCTCTCTCTCTTCACCCCTGGTGCTGGAATCTCTCTCTCTCTTCAACCCAGGTGCTGGAATCTGTATCTCTCCTCACCCCTGTTAATGGAATCACTCTCTCTCCTCACCCTTGTTGCTGGAACCTCTCTATCTCTTCACCCCGGGTGCTGGAATCTCTCTCTCCTCACTCCTGGTGCTGGAATCTCTCTCTCTCTTCACCCCTGTTGCTGGAAACTCTCTCTCTCTCATCACCCCTGGTGAAGGAATCTCTCTCTCTCTTCACCCCTGGTGAAGGAATCTCTCTCTCTCTTCACCCCTGTTGAAGGAGTCTCTCTCTCTCTTCACCCCTGGTGCTGGAATCTCTTTCTCTTCACCCCTGGTGCTGGGATCTCTCTCTCTCTCATCACCCCTGGTGCTGGAATCTCTCTCTCTTCACCCCTGGTGCAGGAATCTCTCTCTCTTCACCCCTGGTGAAGGAATCTCTCTCTCTCTTCACCCCTGGTGCTGGAATCTCTCTCCCTTTCACCCCTGGTGAAGGAGTCTCTCTCTCTCTTCACCCCTGGTGCTGGAATCTCTCTCTCTCTCTCTCTTCACCCCTGGTGCTGGAATCTCTCTCTCTCTCTCTTCATCCCTGGTGCTTGAATCTCTTTCCCTTCACCCCTGGAGATTGAATCTCTCTCTCTCTTCACCCCTGGTGCTGGAATCTTTCGCTCTCTTCACCCCTGGTGCTGTAATCTCTCTCTCTCTTCACCCCTGTTCTGGAATCTCTCTCTTCAACCCTGTTGCTGGAATCTCTCTCTCTCTTCACCCCTGGTGATGGAATCTCTCTCTCTCCTCACCCCTGGTGCTGGAATCTCTCTCTCTCTTCAACCCAGGTGCTGGAATCTGTATCTCTCCTCACCCCTGTTAATGGAATCACTCTCTCTCCTCACCCTTGTTGCTGGAACCTCTCTCTCTCTTCACCCCGGGTGCTGGAATCTCTCTCTCCTCACTTTTGGTGCTGGAATCTCTCTCTCTCTTCACCCCTGTTGCTGGAAACTCTCTCTCTCTCATCACCCCTGGTGAAGGAATCTCTCTCTCTCTTCACCCCTGGTGAAGGAATCTCTCTCTCTCTTCACCCCTGTTGAAGGAGTCTCTCTCTCTCTTCACCCCTGGTGCTGGAATCTCTTTCTCTTCACCCCTGGTGCTGGGATCTCTCTCTCTCTCATCACCCCTGGTGCTGGAATCTCTCTCTCTTCACCCCTGGTGCAGGAATCTCTCTCTCTTCACCCCTGGTGAAGGAATCTCTCTCTCTCTTCACCCCTGGTGCTGGAATCTCTCTCCCTTTCACCCCTGGTGAAGGAGTCTCTCTTTCTCTTCACCCCTGGTGCTGGAATCTCTTTCTCTTCACCCCTGGTGCTGGGTTCTCTCTCTCTCTCTCTTCATCCCTGGTGCTTGAATCTCTTTCCCTTCACCCCTGGAGATTGAATCTCTCTCTCTCTTCACCCCTGGTGCTGGAATCTTTCGCTCTCTTCACCCCTGGTGCTTTAATCTCTCTCTCTCTTCACCCCTGTTCTGGAATCTCTCTCTTCAACCCTGTTGCTGGAATCTCTCTCTCTCTTCACCCCTGGTGATGGAATCTCTCTCTCTCCTCACCCCTGGTGCTGGAATCTCTCTCTCTCTTCAACCCAGGTGCTGGAATCTGTATCTCTCCTCACCCCTGTTAATGGAATCACTCTCTCTCCTCACCCTTGTTGCTGGAACCTCTCTCTCTCTTCACCCCGGGTGCTGGAATCTCTCTCTCCTCACTTTTGGTGCTGGAATCTCTCTCTCTCTTCACCCCTGTTGCTGGAAACTCTCTCTCTCTCATCACCCCTGGTGAAGGAATCTCACTCTCTCTTCACCCCTGGTGAAGGAATCTCTCTCTCTCTTCACCCCTGTTGAAGGAGTCTCTCTCTCTCTTCACCCCTGGTGCTGGAATCTCTTTCTCTTCACCCCTGGTGCTGGGATCTCTCTCTCTCTCATCACCCCTGGTGCTGGAATCTCTCTCTCTTCACCCCTGGTGCAGGAATCTCTCTCTCCTCACCCCTGGTACTGGAATCTATCTCTCTCTTCACCCCTGGTGTTGGAATCTCTGTCTCTTCACCCCTGGTACTGGAATCTCACTCTCTCATCACCCCTGGTGCTGGACAATCTCTCTCTCTTCACCCCTGGTGCTGGAATCTCTCTCTCTTCACCCCTGGTGCTGGAATCTCTCTCTCTTCACCCCTGGTGCTGGAATTTCTCTCTCTTCACCCCTGGTGCTGGAATCTCTCTCTCTCTTCACCCCTGGTGCTGGAATCTCTCTCTCTCTACACCCCTGGTGCTGGAATCTCTCTCTCTCTTCACCCCTGGTGCTGGAATCTCTCTCTCTCTACACCCCTGGTGCTGGAATCTCTCTCTCTCTACACCCCTGGTGCTGGAATCTCTCTCTCTCCTCACCCCTGTTGCTGGAATCTCTCTCTTCAACCCTGGTGCTGGAATCTCTCTCTCCTCACCACTGGTGCTGGAATCTCTCTCTCTCTCTCTTCACCCCTTGTGCTTGAATCTCTTTCCCTTCACCCCTGGAGATTGAATCTCTCTCTCTCTTCACCCCTGGTGCTGGAATCTTTCGCTCTCTTCACCCCTGGTGCTGTAATCTCTCTCTCTCTTCTCCCCTGTTCTGGAATCTCTCTCTTCAACCCTGTTGCTGGAATCTCTCTCTCTCTTCACCCCTGGTGATGGAATCTCTCTCTCTCCTCACCCCTGGTGCTGGAATCTCTCTCTCTCTTCAACCCAGGTGCTGGAATCTGTATCTCTCCTCACCCCTGTTAATGGAATCACTCTCTCTCCTCACCCTTGTTGCTGGAACCTCTCTCTCTCTTCACCCCGGGTGCTGGAATCTCTCTCTCCTCACTCCTGGTGCTGGAATCTCTCTCTCTCTTCACCCCTGTTGCTGGAAACTCTCTCTCTCTCATCACCCCTGGTGAAGGAATCTCTCTCTCTCTTCACCCCTGGTGAAGGAATCTCTCTCTCTCTTCACCCCTGTTGAAGGAGTCTCTCTCTCTCTTCACCCCTGGTGCTGGAATCTCTTTCTCTTCTCCCCTGGTGCTGGGATCTCTCTCTCTCTCATCACCCCTGGTGCTGGAATCTCTCTCTCTTCACCCCTGGTGCAGGAATCTCTCTCTCCTCACCCCTGGTACTGGAATCTATCTCTCTCTTCACCCCTGGTGTTGGAATCTCTGTCTTTTCACCCCTGGTACTGGAATCTCACTCTCTCATCACCCCTGGTGCTGGACAATCTCTCTCTCTTCACCCCTGTTGCTGGAATCTCTCTCTCTTCACCCCTGGTGCTGGAATCTCTCTCTCTTCACCCCTGGTGCTGGAATTTCTCTCTCTTCACCCCTGGTGCTGGAATCTCTCTCTCTCTTCACCCCTGGTGCTGGAATCTCTCTCTCTCTTCAACCCTGGTCCTGGAATCTCTCTCTCTCTTCACCCCTGCTGCTGGAATCTCTCTCCTCACCCCTGGTGCTGGAGTCTTTCCTCACCCCTGGTCTGTTAAACATCCTTAAATTATCCCAGATTTCTGCCATGCCCTTACACAACCCATCGGCACTCTCTGTCAGCGATCCACATCCCATCGGAGCTCTCTGTCAGTGACCCCCAACCCATCGGAGCTCTCTTTCAGTGATCCGCAACCCATCGGATCTGTCAGTGACCCCCAACCCTTCAGAGCTCTCTGTCAGTGATCCACAACCCATCAGAGCTCTCTGTCAGTGATCCCCAACCCATCGGAGCTCTCTTTCAGTGATCCGCAACCCATCGGATCTGTCAGTGACCCCCAACCCTTCAGAGCTCTCTGTCAGCGACCCCCAACCCATCGGAGCTCTTTGTCATCGATCGACATCCCATCGGGGCTCTCTGTCAGTGATCCACCTGTCCTTCCATGTGGGAAATTGAAGATGCTTCACTTTTTCTCTCCCACCATTTTCAATCCCTTCCTCACCCCGTGGGTAACTGAGGCTAACTCACCTCCTGACTCCCCAAAGCCTGTCCACCATCTACAAGGCACAAATCAGGAGTGTGATGGGATACTCCCCACTTGCCTGGATGAGTGCAGCTCCCACAACACTCAAGAAGCTCGACACCGTCCAGTCCAAAGCAGCCCCGCTTGATCGGCTCCCCATCCACAAACATTCACTCCCTCCAGCACCGACACACAGTAGCAGCAGCGTGTGTACCATTTACAAGATGCACTGCAGGAATTCACCAAGGCTCCTTCGACAGCACCTTCCAAACCCACAACCTCCACCATCTAGAAGGACGAGGGCAGCAGACACATGGGGAACACCACCACCTGGAAGTTCCCCTCCAAGGCACTCACCATCCTGACTTGGAAATATATCGGCCGTTCCTTAACTGTCACTTGGTCAAAATCCTGGAACTCCCTCCCTAACAGCACTGTGGGTGTACCTACACCACAAGGACAAAATCCTGGAACTCCCTCCCTAACAGCACTGTGGGTGTACCTACACCACAGGGACAAAATCCTGCTACTCCCTCCCTAACAGCACTGTGGGTGTACCTACACCACATAGACTGGATCAAGAAGGCAGTTCACCACCACCTTCTCAAGGGGGAATTAGGGATAGGTAATAAATGCTGGGCCCAGCCAGTGACACCCGCATCCCATGAATGAATAAAGAAGGACGTGAGTGAAACAGTTGTGTTTAAACATCAATCGATGATAGTTCCATAGACACCATTAGTGAGACTCATTTTCAATTCCACCTTTATTATTTGAATTTGAATGCTGTTGCCAGTGGGATTTGGAAGCCATAACCCACACCAGGACCCTGGGCCTCTAGGTTACTAGCCCAGCGACAGTTCCACTATGCCACCATCTCCCTTAGGTCAGGAATATCATTGGAACAAAAGCCTTTGGTTCGTAACTTCAATATTTGGGTATCGTAATAGGGTTGCCAACTCTGGCTGGACATATCCAGGGAGACGTCAAGTCTCTTCCTCTGCCCCATCCCCAGGTTCCTGCCAGTCAACATGTCAACCATCACAGGGCTCCCACCTCCTGCGGGCTTTTCAATATGCCGTGGTTTTTGAAAATATGGTTACCCTCTGACAAGGAATCGATATTAACCTGTGTGAGGCCACCCCCCCCCCCCCCCCCAACCCTGTCAGCTCGAGTAGGGCGTTCAGCTCCAGGAGAGACCCAGGCTTGATTCTGGGCCTGTGCTGGCTGAGCCGGTCTGACTCAGGATTGGACAGCGAGCAGTGAGTGGGGAATTGGTCTGTATGTGTGCATATGTGTGCGAGAGTGCGTGTGTGTAAGTGTGAGAGAGTGCGTGTGTATAAGTGTGAGTGAGTGCATGTGTGTGTATATGTCTGTGAGTGAGTGTGTGCATATGTGTGAATGAGTGTGTGTATATGTGTGAGTGAGTGCGTGTGTGTATATGCGTGTGAGTGCGTGTGTGTATGTGCGTGTGAGTACGTGTATGTGCGTGAGTGCGTGTGTATATGTGCGTGTGTATATGTGCGTGTGTATATGTGCGTGTATATGTGCGTGTGAGTGCGTGTGTATAAGTGCGTGAGAGTGCGTGTGTATATGTGCGTGAGAGTGCATGTGTATATGTGCGTGAGAGTGCGTGTGTATATGTGCGTGAGAGTGCGTGTGTTTATGTGCGTGAGAGTGCTTGTGTATATGTGCATGTGTATGTATGAGAGCGCGTGTGTGTATGAGAGTGCATGCGTGCATGTATGTGAGAGTGCGTACGTGTATGTGTGAGAGAGTGCGTGTGTATGTATGAGAGTGGGTGTAAGTGGGAAAGCGAGTGTGTGAATGTGTGTGTGCATGTGAGTGTCTGAGACTGTCCATGAGTGTGTGTATGTGCGTGTGAGAGAGAGAGTGCGTGTGAGAGAGTGCGTGTGAGAGAGAGAGTGCGTGTGAGAGAGAGAGAGAGTGCGTGTGTGAGAGAGAGAGTGCGTGTGTGAGAGAGAGAGTGCGTGTGTGAGAGAGAGAGTGCGTGTGTGAGAGAGAGTGCGTGTGTGAGAAAGAGAGTGCGTGTGAGAGAGAGTGCTTGTGTGAGAGTGCGTGTGTGAGAGAGTGCGTGTGTGAGAGTGCGTGTGTGAGAGTGCGTGTGTGAGAGTGTGCGTGTGAGAGAGTGTGCGTGTGAGAGAGTGTGCGTGTGAGAGAGTGCGCGTGTGAGAGAGAGAGCGTGTGTGAGAGTGCGTGTGAGAGAGAGAGTGCGTGTGAGAGAGAGAGTGCGTGTGACAGGGAGAGTGCGTGTGTGAGAGAGAGAGTGCGTGTGAGTGTGTGAGAGAGTGCATGTGAGAGAGAGAGAGTGCGTGTGTGTCAGAGAGTGCGTGTGTGAGAGAGAGAGTGCGTGTGAGAGAGAGAGTGCGTGTGAGAGAGAGAGTGCGTGTGAGAGAGAGAGTGCGTGTGAGAGAGAGAGTGCGTGTGAGAGAGAGAGTGCGTGTGAGAGAGAGAGTGCGTGTGTGAGAGAGAGAGTGCGTGTGAGAGGGAGAGTGCGTGTGTGAGAGTGCATGTGTATGAGAGAGAGTGTGTGTGAGAAAGTGTGATAGAGAATGCGTGCATGAGCGCGTGCGTGAGTGCGTGTGTGACAGTGAGTGTGTGAGAGTGCGTGCGTATGTGAGAGAGTGCGTGTGTGAGAGAGTGCGTGTGTGAGAGAGAGAGTGCGTGTGTGAGAGAGAGAGAGTGCGTGTGTGAGGGAGAGAGAGAGTGCGTGTGTGAGGGAGAGAGAGAGTGCGTGTGTGAGGGAGAGAGTGAGTGCGTGTGTGAGGGAGAGAGTGAGTGCGTGTGTGAGGGAGAGAGTGCGTGTGTGAGGGAGAGAGGGAGTGCGCGTGTGAGAGAGAGAGCGTGTGTGAGAGAGAGTGCGTGTGTGAGAGAGAGAGAGAGAGTGCGTGTGTGAGAGAGAGTGCGTGTGTGAGAGAGAGAGTGCATGTGTGAGAGAGAGTGCGTGTGTGAGAGAGAGAGTGCGTGTGTGAGAGAGAGTGCGTGTGTGTGAAAGTGCGTGTGTGAGTGCGTGTGTGTGAGAGAGAGTGCGTGTGTGAGAGAGAGTGCGTGTGTGAGAGAGAGAAAGTGCGTGTGTGAGAGACAGTGTGTTGGTGGGAGAGAGTGCGTGTGTGAGAGAGAAAGAGTGCGTGTGAGAGAGTGCGTGTGAGAGAGTGCGTGTGTAAGAGACTGCGTGTGTGAGAGTGCATGTGTGTGTGAGAGAGAGTGTGTGTGAGAGAGTGTGTGAGAGTGTGTGTGAAAGAGAGAGTGTGTGTGTGAGAGAGTGCATGTGTTAGAGAGAGTGCGTGGGTTTGTGAGAGAGTGCGTGGGTTTGTGAGAGAGTGCGTGCGGGTGTGAGAGAGTGCGTGGGGGTGTGAGAGAGTGCGTGCGGGTGTGAGAGAGTGCGTGGGGGTGTGAGAGAGTGCGTGCGGGTGTGAGAGAGTGCGTGCGTGTGAGAGTGCGTGCGTGTGTGAGAGTGCGTGGGTTTGTGAGAGAGTGCGTGCGGGTGTGAGAGAGTGCGTGGGGGTGTGAGAGTGCGTGCGGGTGTGAGAGAGTGCGTGCGGGTGTGAGAGAGTGCGTGCGGGTGTGAGAGAGTGCGTGCGGGTGTGAGAGAGTGCGTGGGGGTGTGAGAGAGAGTGCGTGGGGGTGTGAGAGAGAGTGCGTGGGTTTGTGAGAGAGTGCGTGGGTTTGTGAGAGAGTGCGTGCGGGTGTGAGAGAGTGCGTGCGGGTGTGAGAGAGTGCGTGCGGGTGTGAGAGAGTGCGTGCGGGTGTGAGAGAGTGCGTGCGGGTGTGAGAGAGTGCGTGGGGGTGTGAGAGAGTGCGTGGGGGTGTCAGAGAGTGCGTAGGGGTGTGAGAGAGTGCGTGGGGGTGTGAGAGAGTGCGTGCGGGTGTGAGAGAGTGCGTGCGGGTGTGAGAGAGTGCGTGCGGGTGTGAGAGAGTGCGTGCGGGTGTGAGAGTGCGTGGGTATTTGAGAGAGTGCGTGGGTATGTGAGAGAGTGCGTGGCTGTGTGAGAGAGTGCGTGGGGGTGTGAGAGAGTGCGTGGGGGTGTGAGAGAGTGCGTGGGGGTGTGAGAGAGTGCGTGGGGGTGTGAGAGAGTGCGTGCGGGTGTGAGAGAGTGCGTGCGGGTGTGAGAGAGTGCGTGTGTGAGAGTGCGTGGGTATGTGAGAGAGTGCGTGGCTGTGTGAGAGAGTGCGTGCGGGTGTGAGAGAGTGCGTGGGGGTGTGAGAGAGTGCGTGGGGGTGTGAGAGAGTGCGTGGGGGTGTGAGAGAGTGCGTGCGGTGTGAGAGAGTGCATGGGTTTGTGAGAGAGTGCGTGCAGGTGTGAGAGAGTGCGTGCGGGTGTGAGAGAGTGCGTGGGTTTGTGAGAGAGTGCGTGGGTTTGTGAGAGAGTGCGTGCGGGTGTGAGAGAGTGCGTGCGGGTGTGAGAGAGTGCGTGCGGGTATGAGAGAATGCGTGCGGGTGTGAGAGAGTGCGTGCGGATGTGAGAGAGTGCGTGGGGGTGTGAGAGAGTGCGTGGGGGTGTGAGAGAGTGCGTGGGGGTGTGAGAGAGTGCGTGCGGGTGTGAGAGAGTGCGTGCGGGTGTGAGAGAGTGCGTGCGGGTGTGAGAGAGTGCGTGCGGGTGTGAGAGAGTGCGTGCGGGTGTGAGAGAGTGCGTGCGGGTGTGAGAGAGTGCGTGCGGGTGTGAGAGAGTGCGTGCGGGTGTGAGAGAGTGCGTGCGGGTGTGAGAGAGTGCGTGCGGGTGTGAGAGAGTGCGTGCGGGTGTGAGAGAATGCGTGCGGGTGTGAGAGAGTGCGTGCGGATGTGAGAGAGTGCGTGGGGGTGTGAGAGAGTGCGTGGGGGTGTGAGAGAGTGCGTGGGGGTGTGAGAGAGTGCGTGGGGGTGTGAGAGAGTGCGTGCGGGTGTGAGAGAGTGCGTGCGGGTGTGAGAGAGTGCGTGCGGGTGTGAGAGAGTGCGTGCGGGTGTGAGAGAGTGCGTGCGGGTGTGAGAGAGTGCGTGCGGGTGTGAGAGAGTGCGTGCGGGTGTGAGAGAGTGCGTGCGGGTGTGAGAGAGTGCGTGCGGGTGTGAGAGAGTGCGTGCGGGTGTGAGAGAGTGCGTGCGGGTGTGAGAGAGTGCGTGCGGGTGTGAGAGAGTGCGTGCGGGTGTGAGAGAGTGCGTGCGGGTGTGAGAGAGTGCGTGGGGGTGTGAGTGAGTGCGTGGGGGTGTGAGTGAGTGCGTGGGGGTGTGAGAGAGTGCGTGGGGGTGTGAGAGAGTGCGTGCGGGTGTGAGAGAGTGCGTGCGGGTGTGAGAGAGTGCGTGCGGGTGTGAGAGAGTGCGTTCGGGTGTGAGAGAGTGCGTGTGTGAGAGTGCGTGCGTGCGTGAGAGTGCGTGAGAGAGTGAGTGCGTGCGTGAGAGAGAGAGCGTGTGTGAGAGAGAGCGTGTGTGAGAGAGAGCGTGTGTGAGAGTGCGTGTGTGAGTGCGTGCGTGTGTGAGAGAGTGCGTGTGTGAGAGAGTGCGTGTGTGAGAGAGAGTGTGTGTGAGAGAGAGTGTGTGTGAGAGAGAGCGTGTGTGAGTGAGTGCGTGTGTGAGAGAGTGCGTGTGTGAGAGAGTGCGTGTGTGAGAGAGTGCGTGTGTGAGAGAGTGCGCGTGTGAGAGAGTGCGCGTGTGAGAGTGCGTGCGTGTGAGAGAGTGCGTGTGTGAGTGAGACAGTGCATGTGTGAGTACGTGTGAGATTGAGAGTGAGTGCGTGTGTGAGAGTGCGTGTGTGAGAGTGCGTGTGAGAGAGTGCGTGTGAGAGAGTGCGTGTGTGAGAGTGCGTGAGAGAGAGTGCGTGTGTATGAGAGAGTGCATGTGTGAGAGAGAATGAGTGCGTGTGAGAAAGAGTGCGTATGTGAGAGTGCGTGAGAGTGCGTGTGTGTATGAGAGACAGTGCGTGTGTGAGAGAGTGCGTGAGAGAATGAGTGCGTGTGTGAGGGTGCGTGTGTGAAAGAGAGAGAGTGCGTGTGTGAAAGAGAGAGTACGTGTATGAAAGAGTGCGTGTGTGAGAGAGAGTGCGTGTGTGAGTGCTTGTGTGAGAGAGAGTGCATGTGTGAGAGAGAGTGCGTGTGTGAGAGAGTGCGTGTGTGTGAGTGCGTGTGTGAGCGCGTGTGAGTGCGTGTGTGTGAGTGCGTGTGTGAGAGAGTGCGTGTGTGAGAGAGAATGACTGTGTGAGAGAGCGCGTATGTGAGAGAGCGCGTGTGAGAGAGCGCGTGAGAGAGAGTGCGTGTGTGAGACAGTGCATGTGTGAGAGAGTGCGTGTGTGAGAGTGCATGTGTGAGAGAGTGCGTGTGTGAGAGAGTGCGTGTGTGAGAGAGTGCGTGTGTGAGAGAGTGAGAGTGCGTGTGTGAGAGAGAGAGAGAGTGTGTGTGTGCGTGTGTCTGTCTCCCTTGTACTATGTCTCTGTCCCTCGCCATCTGTCTCACATGCTGATTCTTTCTCTCTCTCTCTCTCAATACCTGAGCATCCCACAGCCTCTCCGCAGTAGGAATGGGGAAGTGAGATAGGGTGGTGCAGGGTGACCTGTGGTGTGACTTTTTGGGGGGAGCGGGGGAGGGGAGAGCTTGTCACGTGGGAGAAAGCAGAAGAGGGGAAGTTGTCCAGAAGAAACAGTGTTAAATGAGAGACGGGACAGGAGTGCATGGAGTAAAATACATTTCTTGTAGTAATATAAATACATGTGAACAAAGCTTCTCACACAATACTAGCTCAAACAACCCAAGTACAGGAAACCACCGTTCTCCAGACGCACTGACGGAGACGTTCATCTTGTCACCGATTCCAGTCATTAATCACACAAACATTTAGGGCACAATTTCAGAGATTGATGTGGGGCACTCAAAACCAGGCCCATCCTAATGGGCAGGACAGGTACAGCACAGGGTTAGATACAGAGTAAAGTTCATTCTACACTGTCCCCATCAAACACTCCCAGGACAGGTACAGCACAGGGTTAGATACAGAGTAAATCTCCGTCTACATCATCCCCATCAAACGCTCCCAGGACAGGTACAGCACGGGGTTAGATACAGAGTAAATCTCCCTCTACACTGTCCCCATCAAACACTCCCAGGACAGGTACAGCACGGGGTTAGATACAGAGTAAAGCTTCCTCTACACTGTCCCCATCAAACACTCCCAGGACAGGTACAGCACGGGGTTAGACACAGAGTAAAGCTCCCTCTACACCGTCCCCATCAAACGCTCCCAGGACAGGTACAGCACGGGGTTAGATACAGGGTAAAGCTCCCTCTGCACTGTCCCCATCAAACACTCCCAGGACAGGTACAGCACAGGGTTAGATACAGAGTAAATCTCCGTCTACATCATCCCCATCAAACACTCCCAGGACAGGTACAGCACGGGGTTAGATACAGAGTAAAGCTTCCTCTACACTGTCCCCATCAAACACTCCCAGGACAGGTACAGCACGGGGTTAGACACAGAGTAAAGCTCCCTCTACACCGTCCCCATCAAACACTCCCAGGACAGGTACAGCACGGGGTTAGATACAGAGTAAATCTCCCTCTACACTGTCCCCATCAAACACTCCCAGGACAGGTACAGCACGGGGTTAGATACAGAGTAAAGCTCCCTCTACACCGTCCCCATCAAACACTCCCAGGACAGGTACAGCACGGGGTTAGATACAGGGTAAAGCTCCCTCTGCACTGTCCCCATCAAACACTCCCAGGACAGGTACAGCATAGGGTTAGATACAGAGTAAACCTCCCTCTACACTGTCCCCATCAAACACTCCCAGGACAGGTACAGCACGGAGTTGCGTACAGAATAGTGGCAAGACACAGTTCAGACAAGTCCCGTCAAATCGGTGAATCCGTTTCTCCTTCTTGCCACATCCGTGTCCCTTTAAGTAGCCTGCGCCGCTTGTGATTGGCCGGCAGGAGACTGCGCTGGCAAACTGAGTGGGGAAGTGGTCACGTGTCCGGCCGTTTAACAGGGACCCGAGCGGTGGGGGTGGGGGGGGGGGGTGGGTGGGGGGGTGGGGGTGGGGGGGGCTGGTGGAAGTCTCTGCCTGTTCCGTTCAAACCCGCCGGCCGTTGTTTGCGTGTTGATCCCCTTTTCGTTCTTCCCTTCGTCCGTCTTCCTTGGGCGGGGGTGATGGTGGGGTGGTGGGGTTGGGGGGGGGCCCCGATCGCTGCCGGCGCCGGTCGTCTTGTGCCTGCCCCTTTAACCGCCGCCACCCTGGGCCCCTTCAAGGAACTCAGGCGGCCCCTCGGTTCGAGGAAGGGCTTCAGTGGTCCTCGGCCTTCTGTGTGGGTGGGGTGGAGGAGAGAGCGGGCACGGGGAACCCCCCCCCCCACCACCCCCCCACCCACCCCCCCTTTAAATGTGCCAGTCTTTAGTCCCTGAGGGTGTCCCTCAGGCTGCTGGGCAAGGGAAGGGCCTCCAGCCGCTCCCTAGCACCCCTGCCCGCGGCCAGGTGGAGGTTGAGCGCCCGGCGGCACAGGTCCTGCAGGGTGGCCACCTTGCAGAGCAGGGGCCTGCGCAGCAGGAGGGGCAGGGGGTCGTGCCCTCTCCCCCGCCCCCCTTGGCGCCGGACCAGCGCCGCCCCCTCGCCCGACAGGCGGACGTAGTGGTCAGCCAGCTTGACCACGCAGTTGTAGGCGGCGGCTGGCGCGGCCGGCCCTCCGCCCTCCGTCTCCAGGTAGAAGGCCCCCCCCTCCCCCGAGGCGCTGGCCCGGCGCTGGCGCACCCGCAGGTTGGTGATGCCCGCCTCGGTCCGCACGCTGAGGGTGAAGAGGTGCCGGGGGTCGGCGGAGTCCCGCAGCAGGAAGGTCCCCACCGGCTGCCGGGACAGGCGCCAAGTGGCCTCGGCCCCCGAGAGGGCTGCCCAGTAGAAGCCACTGGACTCCAGCCGCGCCAGCGCCCCCTCCACCCGCTCGAAGCCGCCGGCGAAGGCCCGGAAGCGGTAGCCGGACTCCAGGCTGGCGAGGGCCGTGGGCGCCGGGACATCCCCCGGCTCCAGCCTCTCGCCCGCCCCAACCCCAACCCCTCCCCGCCCCCCTTCCTCACCCCCGCCCCCAGTCTTGTTAACGCCCGCCGGCTCCTCCTTCAGCCGAACTCTTCCATCGCCAACTCCGGGCCCAAAACAAAATACCTGGGGAAGGAGAGAACAAAGACATATTAGCTCGGCCACCTAGAACAGAAGGCACTGGATAAAGTTCCACATGAGAGGCTTTTTTGGGGCACCCGAAGGCAAACAGGGTCGTTCGGTTTTAAGATGATGTGTTCATTCACGGGATGTGGGAGTCGCCGGCCGGGCCCTGCATTTATTGCCCCGTCCCTAATTGCCCCTTGAGAAGGTGGTGGGTGAGCTGCCTTCTTGAGTCGCTGCAGTCCCTGTGGTGTAGGTACACCCACAGTGCTGTTAGGGAGGGAGTTCCAGGATTTTGTCCCTGTGGTGTAGGTACACCCACAGCGCTGTTAGGGAGGGCATTCCAGGATTTTGTCCCTGTGGTGTAGGTACACCCACAGCGCTGTTAGGGAGGGCATTCCAGGATTTTGTCCCTGTGGTGTAGGTACACCCACAGTGCTGTTAGAGAGGGAGTTCCAGGATTTTGTCCCGGTGGTGTAGGTACACCCACAGTGCTGTTAGGGAGGGAGTTCCAGGATTTTGTCCCGGTGGTGTAGGTACACCCACAGTGCTGTTAGGGAGGGAGTTCCAGGATTTTGTCCCTGTGGTGTAGGTACACCCACAGCGCTGTTAGGGAGGGCATTCCAGGATTTTGTCCCTGTGGTGTAGGTACACCCACAGTGCTGTTAGAGAGGGAGTTCCAGGATTTTGTCCCGGTGGTGTAGGTACACCCACAGTGCTGTTAGGGAGGGAGTTCCAGGATTTTGTCCCGGTGGTGTAGGTACACCCACAGTGCTGTTAGGGAGGGAGTTCCAGGATTTTGTCCCGGTGGTGTAGGTACACCCACAGTGCTGTTAGGGAGGGAGTTCCAGGATTTCGACCCAGCGTCAGTGAAGGAACGGCCGATATATTTCCCAAGTTAGGATGGGTGAGTGACTCGGGAGGGGGAACTTCCAGGTGGTGGTGTTCCCCATGTGTCTGCTGCCCTCGTCCTTCTAGATGGTAGAGGCGGCGGGTTTGGAAGGAGCTGTCGGAGGAGGCTTGGTGAGGGGGTGCACGAGCTGAGGACCCAAGGGTGTATGTGCAGAAATAACTGAAGGTAGCAGGACAGGTTGAGAGAGCGGTTAATAGAGCAGACAGTCTCCAGGGCTTCGTTAATAGGGGCATAGAGGACGAGAGCAGTGAACTTATTGAACTTGTATATGACACAGGTTCACACCCAGTTCTGGGCACCACACCTTGGGAGGAATGTGAATGTGTCATATCTCCTCTCGACCTCCTCTTCAAAGAAAACCGACCTGACCTCTCCAATCTGTCATTCCTCCCTACCCCCCACCCCCCCCAAGAACCCACCTCGTCAACCTTTTCCACGCTCTCTCTCCAAAGCCTTCAACGTCCTTCCTAAAGTGCGGAGCCCAGGACTGGACACAATACTCCAGCTGAGACCCAACTGGTGTCACATACAAGTTCAACAGACCCTCCTTGCTCTCGTACTCTATGCCCCTTTTGATAAAGCAAAGGGAGATGGTGGCACAGTGGTAATATCACTGGAGGAGTAACCTCGAGGCTCAGGCTGAGAGTCATGGGTTCAAGTATCACCTCAGCAGCTGGTGGAGTTTAAATTTAATTAATAACTCTGGAATATATAAAACTAGTCTCGGTAATGGTGACCATGAAACTATTATTAACTGCTGTTAAAAAACCCATCTGGTTTGCTGATGCCTTTTAAGGGGAAGCGATAGTGTAGTAGTATTGTCGCTGGGCAGGTAAGGCAGAGACCCAGGGTAATTCTCTGGGGATAAAAGCAAAATACTGTGGATGCTGGAAATCCAAAAACAGAAACAGAAATACCCGGATAAACTCAGCAGGTCTGGCAGCATCAGCAGAGGAGAGCACAGTTAACGTTTCGAGTCCGCACGACCCTTCAACAGAACTAATAGGAAAGAGGTGAAATTCTGCTTTTGTTTTTAATTTCTCTGGGGACCCAGGTTCCAAATCTCATCCAATTCAGCAAATATTTGGTGACGACCAGGAAACCATCGCTGATTGCTGTACAAACCTAATCTTCTAGGAAGGATTCCTGAAGGAAATTTACTGGGCTGGCAGATCCATGTGAGGCTCCAGACCCACAGCCATGTGGTTGAATCTTAAAAATGCCACAGAGTTCTCCAGCACAGAAACAGGACCTTTGGCCTATTGTGTCTGTGCTGACCGACAAACACCTATCTGTTCTAATCCCTGCAAACAAATAATAAAAAAATACTGTATGCTTTACAAAGCCACGCTCGCAACCTTCTCTGCCACTGTCAGTGATTCATGCACAGGTAGACCCAGGTCCCTCTGCTCCTGCAGCCCCTTGGGAATGGTATCCCTTTACAATTTAAAAATGCTGGGAAAACTCAGCAGGTGTCACGGTATCCGTGCAGTGCAGGAGGAGGAGGAGCCAATTCGGCCCATCCAGTCTGTGCTGGCCCTCTGAAAGAGCATTCGACCTGGTCCCTCTCTGGCAGATTCAGTGGGAGAGGGAAGCAAGGGTTGATGTTTTTTGGGGTCCAATACGACTTCTTCACGCCTGTGGTCCTCACGGGTTAACCTATCCGGGTTTGGCAATCTGCACCGTACCCCCCATCCCCCCCCCTCCTCCCCTTCCCCCACCCCCACCCCCACCCCCCCTTCCAAGGTCGAATGCCTCCCTGTTTTTGTCAGTACTGTCAACTCACTCTATATAAGAGGACGGGTAATTCTTCGCACAACTTTCAACACCAGCTCCCAAACCTTCCTCCCAGATCCCTGGAGATGGGAGGGGAAAGGGTTGGGGGGGGGAACAAAAGCAAAAATCAAGTCAATCTTGCAGGCAAAATTGGTGGTGGTGGGGGGTCTGTCAAAGTGCTTTGCAGTGGTGGAGTGGCCTGAAGGGCTTCCCTCCCTCTGCATTGAACAAAGGCTGAGAAACACACAGACAAACGCACACACAGATTCAGACACACACACAGACACACTCAAAGTTTGCAAAGAGGGGCAGGTTTGAACAGAATTAACTGCAAAAGAAACATACATATAAATACTCACCTAACGCCCCATATTTGCTAACTGGGAATTCAGATGCAGGCTCCTGTGAAAATTCAGGGAGGTTAAAATACACCTGACCTGAGGAAAGAAGCAGACTTTGCAGGAGAGAGCGAACTGCCCCTGTACAAACTTCGGGAACTCTGCACAAACTGGGTTCCTGAGCTTGGCTGCCAGCCCGGATTCCCCCTGTCAATCATCCAGCCGGCCCGGCGCACGTGGGGCCCTTCCGCACGCCCGCCTCCAACATGCCAAACCACTGACTGGCCCAGTCCCATCGGCCGCACACCGGATTGGCTGGCGGCCCGGCCCCGCCCCCCCTGGGGATTACTGGAAGAGGTTGCAATCAGCTGGAAAGCAATCGGCTTCTGGTAAAAGGGAGTCTGGTTATGGAAAGGGGAGGGGGCTGGGTGAAAGAGAGAGATACATAGGAGAGAGAGACACATACACAGAGACAAAGAGAGAGAGAGAGAAACAGGCACACATACGGATATAGGAACACAGTCCGAGAGAAACATAGGCACAGAGACAGAAACACAGAGAGAGGGACACGCACACAATAAACAGAGAGAAAAAGAGGGGGAGAGAGACAGAAACAGAGAGAGACAGAGAGTCACAGAAACAGAGAGAGAGAGACACACAGATACAAAAACACAGAGACAAACACCGAGAGGTAAAGATACGGAGAGAGAGAGGGCCAAAGATACAGAGAGAGAAAAGAAACTGGGAGGGACAGAAAAAGGGAGAGACAAGAACAGAGAGAGACAGGAACAGAAAGAAAGAGACACAGTGGGAGAGAGAGACAGAAACAGAGACTAAAACAGATGCAGTGAGGAACAGAAACAGAGAGAGAGAGAGACACGAAGACAGAAACACAGAGAGAGAGACACAGAGGCAGAAACAGAGAGAGGGAGAGACACTGAGACAGAAACACAGAGGGAAACATGGAGCCAGAAAGAGAGAGATAAACAGAAAGAGAGAGAGAGAGAGACACACACACAGACAGAAACACAGAGAGAGAGGGAGACACACACACAAAGAAACGCAGAGAGAGAGAGAGGGAGACAGAGACAGAAACACAGGGTGAAAGAGAAAGAGATGCATAGACAGAAACAGAGAAAAGGAGTGGGAGGAACACAGAGACAGAAACACAGAAAGAGAGAGTGAGAGATGGGGACAGAAACAGAGAGAGAGAGCGACAGAGAGAGACACGGAGACAGAAACACAGAGAGACACCCAGTCAGGAACAGAGAGAGATAGAGAGACACAGAGACAGAATCAGAGAGAGAGACACATGCACCCACACACAGAGACAGAAGCACAGAGAGATAGAGTCACTGAGACAGAAACAGAAAGAGAGAGACACAGAGACAGAAACAGAGAGAGAGAGAGACACGGGGACAGAGACAGTGCGAGAGTCACGGAGACAGAAACAAAAAGAGAGGGACACAGAGACAGAGAGACAAACACTGAGAGGTAGAGATACGGAGAGAGACAGAGAGAGAAACACAGAGAGAGAGAGACAAAAGATACAGAGAGAGTAAAGAAACTGGGAGGGACAGAAACAGAGACAGGAACAGAGAGAGACAGGAACAGAAAGAAAGAGATGCAGCAGGAGAGAGAGATAGAAACAGAGAGAGACAAAAACAGATGTAGAGAGAGACAGAAACAGAGAGAGAGAGACAGACAGAAACCAAGAGAGAGAGAGACAGAAACAGAGAGAGACAGAAACTGATGCAGAGAGGAACAGAAGGAGAGAGAGAGAAAGAGATGCAGAGAGAGACAGAAACAGAGAGAGAGACATGGAGAGAGAAACAGTGAGAGAGACACGGAGACAGAAACAGAGAGAGAGACATGGAGACAGAAACAGTGAGAGAGAGAGAGACATGGAGACAGACAGACAGAGAGAAAAAGAGAGAGAGACAGACAGAGAGAGAGAGAGACAGGGAGACAGAAACACAGAGAGAGAGACATGGAGACAGAAACAGTGAGAGAAAGAGAGACACGGAGACAAACAGAGAGAGAGACAGAGACAGACAGACAGAGAGAGAGAAAAAGAGAGAGAGACAGACAGAGAGAGAGAGAGACAGGGAGACAGAAACACAGAGAGAGAGAACGACACCAAGACAGAAACAGAGAGAGACACGCAGTCAGGAACAGAGAGAGAGAGAGACATGAAGACAGAAGCACAGAGAGAGAGAGACATGGAGACAGAAACAAAGAGAGTGAGAGAATGACAACGAGTCAGAAACAGAGAGAGACACACAGTCAGGAACAGAGAGAGAGAGACAGAAACAGAAAAAGATAGAGCGAGACACACAGAGACAGACGCACAGAGAGAGAGAGAGAGACATGGAGACAGAAATACAGAGAGAGACACGCAGTCAGGAACAGAGAGGGAGAGACAGAGAGACAGAAACACACACACACAGAGTAAAAGAGACATGGAGACAGAAGCACAGAGAGAGACAGGCAGTCAGGAATAGAGAGAGACTGAGACAGAGAGACAGAAACAGAGAGAGAGAGAGAGCGAGATACACAGAGACAGGCGCACAGAGAGAGAGAGAGAGTAACGGAGACAGAAACAGAGACAGAGAGACAGAAACAGAGAGAGAGAGTCACGGAGACAGAAACAGAGACAGAGAGAGAGAGTAATGGAGACAGAAACAGAGCCAGAGAGACATTGAGACAGAAACAGAGAAAGAGTCATGGTGACAGAAACAGAGAGAGAGAGAGGGGGTCATGTAGAAAGAAACAGAGAGAGGGAGAGACAGGGAGACAGAAACACAGAGAGAGAGAACGACACCAAGACAGAAACAGAGAGAGACACGCAGTCAGGAACAGAGAGAGAGAGAGAGACACATTAAGACACAAGCGCAGAGAGAGAGAGAGAGAGACATGGAGACAGAAACAAAGAGAGTGAGAGAACGACACCGAGTCAGAAACAGAGAGAGACACACAGTCAGGAACAGAGAGAGAGAGACAGAAACAGAAAAAGAGAGAGCGAGACACACAGAGACAGACGCACAGAGAGAGAGAGAGAGACATGGAGACAGAAATACAGAGAGAGACACGCAGTCAGGAACAGAGAGGGAGAGACAGAGAGACAGAAACACACACACACAGAGAAAAAGAGACATGGAGACAGAAGCACAGAGAGAGACAGGCAGTCAGGAATAGAGAGAGACTGAGACAGAGAGACAGAAACAGAGAGAGAGAGAGAGCGAGACACCCAGAGACAGGCACACAGAGAGAGAGAGAGTAACGGAGACAGAAACAGAGACAGAGAGACAGAAACAGAGAGAGAGAGTCACGGAGACAGAAACAGAGACAGAGAGAGAGAGTAATGGAGACAGAAACAGAGCCAGAGAGACATTGAGACAGAAACAGAGAAAGAGTCATGGTGACAGAAACAGAGAGAGAGAGAGGGGGTCATGTAGAAAGAAACAGAGAGAGGGAGAGACACGGAGACAGAAACACAGAGAGAGAGAGAGACACAAACAGACAGAGAGAGAAAGAGAGAGAGACACACAGAGAGAGAGACAGAGACAGAAACACAGAGAGAGATAGA
Source organism: Carcharodon carcharias (assembly GCF_017639515.1). NCBI lineage: Eukaryota > Metazoa > Chordata > Chondrichthyes > Lamniformes > Lamnidae > Carcharodon > Carcharodon carcharias. Next base: position 2,685,511 of record NC_054505.1, on the reverse strand, counting down.
GAGACAGAAGCAGAGAGGGAGACCACACACAAAGACAGACAGACAGACAGAGAGAGACTCGGAAACAGAAATGCAGAGATTGAGAGACACAGACAGAGACAGAAGCACAGAGAGAGAGAGTCACGGAGACAGAAACAGAGACAGAGAGACATTGAGACAGAAACAGAGAGATAGAGTCATGGAGACAGAAACAGAGAGAGAGAGAAGGGGGTCATGTAGAAAGAAACAGAGAGAGGGAGAGACAGGGAGACAGAAACACAGAGAGAGAGAACGACACCAAGACAGAAACAGAGAGAGACACGCAGTCAGGAACAGAGAGAGAGAGAGAGACACATTAAGACACAAGCGCAGAGAGAGAGAGAGAGAGACATGGAGACAGAAACAAAGAGAGTGAGAGAACGACACCGAGTCAGAAACAGAGAGAGACACACAGTCAGGAACAGAGAGAGAGAGACAGAAACAGAAAAAGAGAGAGCGAGACACACAGAGACAGACGCACAGAGAGAGAGAGAGAGAGACATGGAGACAGAAATACAGAGAGAGACACGCAGTCAGGAACAGAGAGAGAGAGACAGAAACAGAGAGAGAGAGAAAGAGAGGCATGGAGACAGAAACACAGAGAGAGACACACAGTCAGGAACAGAGAGAGACAGATACAGAGAGACAGAAACAGAGAGAGAGAGAGAGCGAGACACACAGAGACAGAAGCACAGAGAGAGACAGAGTCACGGAGACAGAAACAGAGAGAGAGAGACATTGAGACAGAAACAGAGAAAGAGAGAGAGAGGAGGAGTCATGTAGAAAGGAACACAGAGAGCGAGACACACAGAGACAGAAGCACAGAGAGAGAGAGTCACGGAGACAGAAACAGAGAGGGAGAGACACGGAGACAGAAACACAGTGAGAGAGACACACAGACAGACAGAGAAAGAGAGAGAGACACTGAGCCAGAGACAGAAACACAGAGAGAGAGACACACACACACACACACACACACACAGAGGGTGACTCAGAGACAGAAACACAGAGAGTGAGAGACACACAGAGACAGAAATGCAGAGAGAGAGACAGAGAGACAGAAACACAGAGTGAGGCACACAGAGACAGAAACAGTGAGAGATAGACACGGGGAGAGAAACGGTGAGAGACAAAGAGAGAGTGAGTCACGGAGACAGAATTGCGGAGATAGACATGGAGACAAACAGAGAGTGACATGGAGAAAGAAAGAGACAAAGATACGGAGACAGAGAGAGACACAGAGACAAACAGAGAGAGAGAGACACACAGAGATAGAAACAGTGAGAGATAGAGACACGGGGAGAGAAACAGTGAGAGAGACACTGAGACAGAACAGAAAGAGAGAGACACGCAGTCAGGAACAAAGAGACAGAGACAGAGAGACAGAAACAGAGAGAGAGAGAGACAGAGACACAGAGACAGAAGCACAGAGAATGAGAGACACACAGAGACAGAAATGCAGAGAGAGAGACAGAGAGACAGAAACACAGAGTGAGACACACAGAGACAGAAACAGTGAGAGATAGAGAAATGGGGAGACAAACAGTGAGAGACAGAGCGAGAGTGAGTCACGGAGACAGAAGCACAGAGAGAGAGACATGGAGACAAACAGAGAGCGACATGGAGAAAGAAAGAGACAAAGATACAGAGACAGAGAGAGACACGGAGACAGGAACACAGAGAGAGAGACACACAGAGACAGAAACAGTGAGAGATAGAGACACGGGGAGAGAAACAGTGAGAGAGACACTGAGACAGAACAGAAAGAGAGAGACTTGCAGTCAGGAAGAAAGAGACAGAGAGACAGAAACAGTGAGAGAGAGAGAGACCGAGACACAGAGGCAGATGCACAGAGAGAGAGACACGGAGACTGAACAGAGAGAGAGAGACACGCAGTCAGGAACAAAGAGACAGATCTAGAGAGACAGAAACAGAGAGAGAGAGAGAGAGAGCGAGACACACAGAGACAGAAGCACAGAGAGAGAGACACGGAGACAGAAACAGAGAGAGACAGGGTCACATAGAAAGAAACAGAGAGAGAGAGACAGGGAGACAGAAACAGAGAGAGAGAGACACAGACACACACAGACAAGCAGAGAAAGAGAGAGAGAGACACGGAGACAGAAATGCAGAGAGCGAGAGAAATAGAGACAGAGATAGAGAGTCGCACTTCGGGACAATGCACAGAGAGAGAGTGAGAGCCACAGAGACAGAAACAGAGAGGGAGAGAAAGAGAGAGACACAGAGACAGAAATACAGAGAGAGAGATGGACAGCGACAGAAACACAGAGAGACACGCAGTCAGGAACAGAGAGAGAGAGATAGACAGAAACGGAGAGAGAGAGGCATGGAGAGAGAAACACAGAGAGAGACACTCAGTCAGGAACAGAGAGAGAGAGAGACAGGCAGAAACAGAGAGAGAGATACACGCACAGAGACAGAAGCACAGAGAGAGAATCAAGGAGAGAGTAGCTGATAGAGGGAGAGACATGGAGACAGAAACAGAGAGAGAGACAGAGACAGAAGCAGAGAGAGAGATAGAAACAGAGAGAGAGAGAGACAGAGACAGAAACAGAGAGAGAGAGAGACATGGAGACAGAAACAGAGAGAGAGAGAGAGACTCAGAGAGACAGAAGCACAGAGAGAGAGTCACGGAGACAGAAACAGAGAGAGATAGGGTCACATAGAAAGAAACAGAGAGAGAGAGAGACATGGTGACAGAAACAGAGTGAGAGACATACACAGAGAAACAGAAGCGCAGAGAGACAGAGACAGAAACACAGAGACAGAGAGAGACATGGTGACAGAAACACAGAGAGAGCGACACACACACAGACAGAAACACAGAGAGACACAGAGACAGAAACAGAGAGAGAGAGAGAGAGAGACATGGAGACAGAAACAGAGAGAGAGACACACAGAGACAGAGACAGAGTGAGAGTCACGGAGACAGAAACAGAGAGAAAGAGACACAGAGACAAAAACACAGAGAGACAAACACTGAGAGGTAGAGATACGGAGAGAGACAGAGAGAGAAACCAGAGAGAGAGAGAGAAAGATACAGAGAGAGAAAAGAAACTGGGAGGGACAGAAACAGAGAGAGACAGGAACAGAAAGAAAGACACAGTGGGAGAGAGAGACAGGAACAGAGAGAGACAGAAACAGGGAGAGAGACAGAAACAGAGAGAGACAGGAACAGATGCAGAAAGGAACAGAAACAGAGAGAGAGAGACACACGAAGACATAAACACAGAGTGAGAGACATGGGGACAGAAACAGTGAGAGAGAGACAGAGAGACAGAAACACAGAGAGAGAGATTGACACGAAGACAGAAACAGAGAGAGAAACGCAGTCAGGAACAGAGAGAGAGAGACAGAGAGACAGAAACACACAGAGAGAGAGAAAAAGAGACATGGAGACAGAAGCACAGAGAGAGACAGGCAGTCAGGAATAGACAGAGACAGAGAGACAGAAACAGAGAGAGAGAGAGCGAGACACCCAGAGACAGGCGCACAGAGAGAGAGAGAGAGTAACGGAGACAGAAACAGAGACAGAGAGACAGAAACAGAGAGAGAGAGTCACAGAGACAGAAACAGAGACAGAGAGACAGAGAGAGAGAGTAACGGAGACAGAAACAGAGCCAGAGAGACATGGAGACAGAAACAGAGAGAGAGTCATGGAGACAGAAACAGAGAGAGAGAGAGGGGGTCATGTAGAAAGAAACAGAGAGAGGGAGAGACACGGAGACAGAAACACAGAGAGAGAGAGAGACACACACAGACAGACAGAGAAAGAGAGAGAGACACAGAGAGAGAGAGAGAGACAGAGACAGAAACACAGAGAGAGATAGAGAGACAGAAACAGAGAGGGAGACACACACACAAAGACAGACAGACAGACAGAGAGAGACTCGGAGACAGAAATGCAGAGATTGAGAGACACAGACAGAGACAGAGACAGAAACACAGAGAGAGAGAGAGTCACGGAGACAGAAAGAGAGAGAGAGAGAGAGAATCATGGAGAAAGAAAAAGTGAGAGAGAGACATGGTGACAGAAACACAGAGAGAGACACATACACACACAGACAGAAGCACAGAGAGTCAGGGAGACAGAAACACAGAGAGATAGAGACACACACACACAGAGACAGAAGCACAGAGAGTCAGGGAGACAGAAACACAGAGAGGGACACACACACACACAGAGACAAACACAGAAAGTCAGGGAGACAGAAACAGAGAGAGAGAGGGAGACACACACACAGAAACGCAGAGAGAGAGAGAGGGAGACAGAGACATAAACACAGGGTGAAGGCGAAAGAGAGGCATAGACAGAAACAGAGAAAAGGAATGGGAGGGACACGGAGACAGAAACACAGAGAGAGAGATAGACACGGAGACAGAAACACAGAGAGACACGCAGTCAGGAACAGAGAGAGACAGAGAGACAAAAACACAGAGAGAGACACAGAGACAGAAACAGAGACAGAGAGACACAGAGACAGAAACAGAGAGAGAGACACATGCACCCACACACAGAGACAGAAGCACAGAGAGATAGAGAGTCACTGAGACAGAAACAGAAAGAGAGAGACACAGAGACAGAAACAGAGAGAGAGAGAGACACGGGGACAGAGACAGAGCAAGAGTCACGGAGACAGAAACAGAAAGAGAGGGACACAGAGACAGAGAGACAAACACCGAGAGGTAGAGATACGGAGAGAGACAGAGAGAGAAATACAGAGAGAGAGACAAAAGATACAGAGAGAGTAAAGAAACTGGGAGGGACAGAAACAGAGAGAGACAGGAACAGAGAGAGATGGGAACAGAAAGAAAGAGACACAGTGGGAAAGAGAGATAGAAACAGAGAGAGACAGGAACAGAGAGAGACAGGAACAGAAAGAAAGAGATGCAGCAGGAGAGAGAGAGAGAAACAGAGAGAGACAAAAACAGATGTAGAGAGAGACAGAAACAGAGAGAGAGAGAGAGAGAAACAGAGAGAGACAGAAACAGATGCAGAGAGCAACAGAAAGAGAGAGAGAGAAAGAGATGCAGTGAGAGACAGAACCAGAGAGAGAGAGACATGGAGAGAGAAACAGTGAGAGAGAGAGAGAGACATGGAGACAGAAAAAGAGAGACACGCAATCAGGAACAGAGAAAGACAGAGAGACACGAAGACAGAAGCAGAGAGAGAGAGAGAGAGACATGGAGACAGAAACAGAGAGAGAGAGACATGGAGACAGAAACAGTGAGAGAAAGAGAGACACGGAGACAGACAGACAGAGAGAGAGAGAGACAGAAACACAGAGAGAGAGAACGACACCAAGACAGAAACAGAGAGAGACACGCAGTCAGGAACAGAGAGAGAGAGAGAGAGACACGAAAACAGAAGCACAGAGAGAGAGAGAGAGAGACATGGAGACAGAAACAGTGAGAGAGAGACATGGAGACAGAAACAAAGAGAGTGAGAGAACGACACCGAGTCAGAAACAGAGAGAGACACACAGTCAGGAACAGAGAGAGAGAGACAGAAACAGAAAAAGATAGAGACAGACGCACAGAGAGAGAGAGAGAGACATGGAGACAGAAATACAGAGAGAGACACGCAGTCAGGAACAGAGAGAGAGAGACAGAGAGACAGAAACAGAGAGAGAGAGAGAAAGAGAGGCATGGAGACAGAAACGCAGAGAGAGACACACAGTCAGGAACAGAGAGAGACAGATACAGAGAGACAGAAACAGAGAGAGAGAGAGAGAGCGAGACATACAGAGACAGAAGCACAGAGAGAGAGAGAGAGAGGAGGGGTCATGTAGAAAGAAACACAGAGAGTGAGACACAGAGAGACAGAGCACAGAGAGAGAGAGTCACGGAGACAGAGACAGAGAGAGAGAGATACGGAGACAGAAACACAGAGAGAGAGAGAGACACACAGACAGACAAAGAGAGAGAGACACTGAGACAGAGAGAGACAGAAACACAGAGAGAGAGAGAGACACACACACACACACACACGCACACACACACAGAGGGTGACTCAGAGACAGAAACACAGAGAGTGAGAGACACACAGAGACAGAAATGCAGAGAGAGAGACAGAGAGACAGAAACACAGAGTGAGACACACAGAGACAGAAACAGTGAGAGATAGAGACACGGGGAGAGAAACAGTGGGAGACAAAGAGAGAGTGAGTCACGGAGACAGAATTGCAGAGAGAGACATGGAGACAAACAGAGAGTGACATGGAGAAAGAAAGAGACAAAGATACGGAGACAGAGAGAGACACAAAGACAAACAGAGAGAGAGAGACACACAGAGACAGAAACAGTGAGAGATAGAGACACGGGGAGAGAAACAGTGAGGGAGACACTGAGACAGAACAGAAAAAGAGAGACACGCAGTCAGGAACAAAGAGACAGAGAGACAGAAACAGAGAGAGAGAGAGACAGAGACACAGAGACAGAAGCACAGAGAGTGAGAGACACACAGAGACAGAAATGCAGAGAGAGAGAGAGACAGAGAGACAGAAACACAGAGTGAGACACACAGAGACAGAAACAGTGAGAGATAGAGAAACGGGGAGACAAACTGAGAGACAGAGAGAGTGTGAGTCACGGAGACAGAATCGCAGAGAGAGAGAGACATGGAGACAAACATAGAGCGACATGGAGAAAGAAAGAGACAAAGATACAGAGACAAAGAGAGACACGGAGACAGAAACACAGAGACAGAGACACACAGAGACAGAAACAGTGAGAGATAGAGACACGGGGAGAGAAACAGTGAGAGAGACACTGAGACAGAACAGAAAGAGAGAGACTTGCAGTCAAGAAGAAAGAGACAGAGAGACAGAAACAGAGAGAGAGAGAGAGACCGAGACACAGAGACAGAAGCACAGAGAGAGAGACACGGAGACTGAACAGAGAGAGAGAGACACGCAGTCAGGAACAAAGAGACAGATCTAGAGAGACAGAAACAGAGAGAGAGAGAGCGAGACACACAGAGACAGAAGCACAGAGAGAGAGACACGGAGACAGAAACAGAGAGAGACAGGGTCACATAGAAAGAAACAGAGAGAGAGAGACATGGAGACAGAAACAGAGAGAGAGAGACACGGAGACAGAAACAGAGAGAGACAGGGTCACATAGAAAGAAACAGAGAGAGAGAAACACACACAGACAAGCAGAGAAAGAGAGAGAGAGACACGGAGACAGAAATGCAGAGAGCGAGAGAAATAGAGACAGAGATAGAGAGAGAGTCACACTTAGGGACAATGCACAGAGAGAGAGTGAGAGCCACAGAGACAGAAACAGAGAGAGAGAGAAAGAGAGAGACACAGAGACAGAAATACAGAGAGAGAGATAGACAGAGACAGAAACACGGAGATACACGCAGTCAGGAACAGAGAGAGAGAGCCAGACAGAAACGGAGAGAGAGAGGCATGGAGAGAGAAACACAGAGAGAGACACTCAGTCAGGAACAGAGAGAGACAGGCAGGAGCAGAGAGAGAGATACACGCACAGAGGCAGAAGCACAGAGAGAGAATCAAGGAGAGAGTAGCTGATAGAGGGAGAGACATGGAGATAGAAACACAGAGAGAGACAGAGACAAAAACAGAGAGAGAGATGGAAACAGAGAGAGAGAGAGACACGAAGACAGAAGCACAGAGAGAGAGAAAGAGAGACATGGAGACAGAAACGCAGAGAGAGACACACAGGAACAGAGAGAGACAGATACAGAGAGACAGAAACAGAGAGAGAGAGAGAGCGAGACACACAGAGACAGAAGCACAGAGAGAGAGAGAGAGAGTCACGGAGACAGAAACAGAGAGAGAGAGACATTGAGACAGAAACAGAGAGAGAGAGAGAGGAGGAGTCATGTAGAAAGAAAGACAGAGAGCAAGACACAGAGAGACAGAAGCACAGAGAGAGAGTCACGGAGACAGAAACAGAGAGGGAGAGACACGGAGACAGAAACACAGAGAGAGAGAGACACACAGACAGAGAAAGAGAGAGAGACACTGAGACAGAGAGAGACAGAAACACAGAGAGAGAGACACACACACACACACACACACACACACACACACACAGAGGGTGACTCAGAGACAGAAACACAGAGAGTGATAGACACACAGAGACAGAAATGCAGAGAGAGAGACAGAGAGACAGAAACACAGAGTGAGACACACAGAGACAGAAACAGTGAGAGATAGAGACAAGGGGAGAGAAACAGTGAGAGACAAAGAGAGAGTGAGTCACGGAGACAGAATTGCAGAGATAGACATGGAGACAAACAGAGAGTGACATGGAGAAAGAAAGAGACAAAGATATGGAGACAGAGAGAGACACAGAGACAAAAAGAGAGAGAGAGACACACAGAGACAGAAACAGTGAGAGATAGAGACACGGGGAGAGAAACAGTGAGAGAGACACTGAGACAGAACAGAAAGAGAGAGACACGCAGTCAGGAACAGAGAGAGAGAGAGACAGAGAGCCAGAAACACACACAGAGAGAGAAAAAGAGACATGGAGACAGAAGCACAGAGAGAGACAGGCAGTCAGGAATAGACAGAGACTGAGACAGAGAGACAGAAACAGAGAGAGCGAGACACACAGAGACAGGCGCACAGAGAGAGAGAGTAACGGAGACAGAAACAGAGACAGAGAGACAGAAACAGAGAGAGAGATTCACGGAGACAGAAACAGAGACAGAGAGACAGAGAGACAGAAACAGAAAGAGATTGTCACGGAGACAGAAACAGAGACAGAGAGACATTGAGACAGAAACAGAGAGATAGAGTCATGTAGACAGAAACAGAGAGAGAGAGAAGGGGGTCATGTAGAAAGAAACAGAGAGAGGGAGAGACACGGAGACAGAAACACACAGAGAGAGAGAGAGAGAGAGAGACACACACAGACAGACAGAGAAAGAGAGAGAGACACAGAGAGAGAGAGAGAGAGAGACAGAAACACAGAGAGAGATAGAGAGACAGAAACAGAGAGGGAGACACACACACAAAGACAGACAGACAGACAGAGAGAGACTCGGAGACAGGAACGCAGAGATTGAGAGACACAGACAGAGACAGAGACAGAAGCACAGAGAGAGAGAGAGTCACGGAGACAGAAAGAGAGAGAGAGAGAGAGAATCATGGAGAAAGAAAAAGTGAGAGAGAGACATGGTGACAGAAACACAGAGAGAGACACATACACACACAGACAGAAGCACAGAGAGTCAGGGAGACAGAAACACAGAGATAGAGACACACACACACACACAGACAGAAGCACAGAGTCAGGGAGACAGAAACACAGAGAGAGAGACACACACACACAAAGAAGCACAGAGAGTCGGAGACAGAAACACAGAGAGAGAGAGACACACACACACAGAGACAGAAGCACAGAGAGTCAGGGAGACAGAAACACAGAGGGAGAGAGAGACACACACAGAGACAAGTACAGAGAGTCAGGGAGACAGAAACACAGAGGGAGAGAGACACACACACAGAGACAAGCACAGAGAGTCAGGGAGACAGAAACAGAGAGAGAGAGAGAGACACACACAGACAGAAACGCAGAGAGAGAGAGAGAGAGACAGAGACAGAAACACAGGGTGAAGGAGAAAGAGAGGCATAGACAGAAACAGAGAAAAGGAGTGGGAGGGACACGGAGTCAGAAACACAGAAAGAGAGAGTGAGAGATCGGGACAGAAACAGAGAGAGAGCGACAGAGAGAGACACGGAGACAGAAATACAGAGAGAGAGATAGACACGGAGACAGAAACACAGAGAGACACGCAGTCAGGAATAGAGAGAGATAGAGAGACAGAGAGACAAAAACACAGAGAGAGACACAGAGACAGACACACAGAGAGAGAGAGAGAGACATGGAGACAGAAATACAGAGAGAGACACGCAGTCAGGAACAGAGAGAGAGAGACAGAGAGACAGAAACAGGGAGAGAGAGAGAAAGAGAGGCATGGAGACAGAAACGCAGAGAGAGACACACAGTCAGGAACAGAGAGAGACAGATACAGAGAGACAGAAACAGAGAGAGAGAGACATGGAGACAGAAACAGTGAGAGAAAGAGAGACACGGAGACAGACAGACAGAGAGAGAGAGAGACAGAAACACAGAGAGAGAGAACGACACCAAGACAGAAACAGAGAGAGACACGCAGTCAGGAACAGAGAGAGAGAGAGAGACACGAAGACAGAAGCACAGAGAGAGAGAGAGAGACATGGAGACAGAAACAGTGAGAGAGAGACATGGAGACAGAAACAAAGAGAGTGAGAGAACGACACCGAGTCAGAAACAGAGAGAGACACACAGTCAGGAACAGAGAGAGAGAGACAGAAACAGAAAAAGATAGAGACAGACGCACAGAGAGAGAGAGAGAGAGAGACATGGAGACAGAAATACAGAGAGAGACACGCAGTCAGGAACAGAGAGAGAGAGACAGAGAGACAGAAACAGAGAGAGAGAGAGAAAGAGAGGCATGGAGACAGAAACGCAGAGAGAGACACACAGTCAGGAACAGAGAGAGACAGATACAGAGAGACAGAAACAGAGAGAGAGAGAGAGAGCGAGACATACAGAGACAGAAGCACAGAGAGAGAGAGAGAGAGGAGGGGTCATGTAGAAAGAAACACAGAGAGCGAGACACAGAGAGACAGAGCACAGAGAGAGAGAGTCACGGAGACAGAGACAGAGAGAGAGAGATACGGAGACAGAAACACAGAGAGAGAGAGACACACAGACAGACAAAGAGAGAGAGACACTGAGACAGAGAGAGACAGAAACACAGAGAGAGAGAGAGACACACACACACACACACACGCACACACACACAGAGGGTGACTCAGAGACAGAAACACAGAGAGTGAGAGACACACAGAGACAGAAATGCAGAGAGAGAGACAGAGAGACAGAAACACAGAGTGAGACACACAGAGACAGAAACAGTGAGAGATAGAGACACGGGGAGAGAAACAGTGGGAGACAAAGAGAGAGTGAGTCACGGAGACAGAATTGCAGAGAGAGACATGGAGACAAACAGAGAGTGACATGGAGAAAGAAAGAGACAAAGATACGGAGACAGAGAGAGACACAAAGACAAACAGAGAGAGAGAGACACACAGAGACAGAAACAGTGAGAGATAGAGACACGGGGAGAGAAACAGTGAGGGAGACACTGAGACAGAACAGAAAAAGAGAGACACGCAGTCAGGAACAAAGAGACAGAGAGACAGAAACAGAGAGAGAGAGAGACAGAGACACAGAGACAGAAGCACAGAGAGTGAGAGACACACAGAGACAGAAATGCAGAGAGAGAGAGAGACAGAGAGACAGAAACACAGAGTGAGACACACAGAGACAGAAACAGTGAGAGATAGAGAAACGGGGAGACAAACTGAGAGACAGAGAGAGTGTGAGTCACGGAGACAGAATCGCAGAGAGAGAGAGACATGGAGACAAACATAGAGCGACATGGAGAAAGAAAGAGACAAAGATACAGAGACAAAGAGAGACACGGAGACAGAAACACAGAGACAGAGACACACAGAGACAGAAACAGTGAGAGATAGAGACACGGGGAGAGAAACAGTGAGAGAGACACTGAGACAGAACAGAAAGAGAGAGACTTGCAGTCAAGAAGAAAGAGACAGAGAGACAGAAACAGAGAGAGAGAGAGAGACCGAGACACAGAGACAGAAGCACAGAGAGAGAGACACGGAGACTGAACAGAGAGAGAGAGACACGCAGTCAGGAACAAAGAGACAGATCTAGAGAGACAGAAACAGAGAGAGAGAGAGCGAGACACACAGAGACAGAAGCACAGAGAGAGAGACACGGAGACAGAAACAGAGAGAGACAGGGTCACATAGAAAGAAACAGAGAGAGAGAGACATGGAGACAGAAACAGAGAGAGAGAGACACGGAGACAGAAACAGAGAGAGACAGGGTCACATAGAAAGAAACAGAGAGAGAGAAACACACACAGACAAGCAAAGAGAGAGAGAGACACGGAGACAGAAATGCAGAGAGCGAGAGAAATAGAGACAGAGATAGAGAGAGAGTCACACTTAGGGACAATGCACAGAGAGAGAGTGAGAGCCACAGAGACAGAAACAGAGAGAGAGAGAAAGAGAGAGACACAGAGACAGAAATACAGAGAGAGAGATAGACAGAGACAGAAACACGGAGATACACGCAGTCAGGAACAGAGAGAGAGAGCCAGACAGAAACGGAGAGAGAGAGGCATGGAGAGAGAAACACAGAGAGAGACACTCAGTCAGGAACAGAGAGAGACAGGCAGGAGCAGAGAGAGAGATACACGCAAAGAGACAGAAGCACAGAGAGAGAATCAAGGAGAGAGTAGCTGATAGAGGGAGAGACATGGAGACAGAAACACAGAGAGAGACAGAGACAAAAACAGAGAGAGAGATGGAAACAGAGAGAGAGAGAGACACGAAGACAGAAGCACAGAGAGAGAGAGAGACATGGAGACAGAAACAGTGAGAGAGAGACATGGAGACAGAAACAAAGAGAGTGAGAGAACGACACCGAGTCAGAAACAGAGAGAGACACACAGTCAGGAACAGAGAGAGAGAGACAGAAACAGAAAAAGAGAGAGCGAGACACACAGAGACAGACGCACAGAGAGAGAGAGACATGGAGACAGAATCAAAGAGAGTGAGAGAACGACACCGAGTCAGAAACAGAGAGAGACACACAGTCAGGAACAGAGAGAGAGAGACAGAAACAGAAAAAGAGAGAGCGAGACACACAGAGACAGACGCACAGAGAGAGAGAAAGAGAGACATGGAGACAGAAACGCAGAGAGAGACACACAGGAACAGAGAGAGACAGATACAGAGAGACAGAAACAGAGAGAGAGAGAGAGCGAGACACACAGAGACAGAAGCACAGAGAGAGAGAGAGAGAGTCACGGAGACAGAAACAGAGAGAGAGAGACATTGAGACAGAAACAGAGAGAGAGAGAGAGGAGGAGTCATGTAGAAAGAAAGACAGAGAGCAAGACACAGAGAGACAGAAGCACAGAGAGAGAGTCACGGAGACAGAAACAGAGAGGGAGAGACACGGAGACAGAAACACAGAGAGAGAGAGACACACAGACAGAGAAAGAGAGAGAGACACTGAGACAGAGAGAGACAGAAACACAGAGAGAGAGACACACACACACACACACACACACACACACACACAGAGGGTGACTCAGAGACAGAAACACAGAGAGTGATAGACACACAGAGACAGAAATGCAGAGAGAGAGACAGAGAGACAGAAACACAGAGTGAGACACACAGAGACAGAAACAGTGAGAGATAGAGACAAGGGGAGAGAAACAGTGAGAGACAAAGAGAGAGTGAGTCACGGAGACAGAATTGCAGAGATAGACATGGAGACAAACAGAGAGTGACATGGAGAAAGAAAGAGACAAAGATATGGAGACAGAGAGAGACACAGAGACAAAAAGAGAGAGAGAGACACACAGAGACAGAAACAGTGAGAGATAGAGACACGGGGAGAGAAACAGTGAGAGAGACACTGAGACAGAACAGAAAGAGAGAGACACGCAGTCAGGAACAGAGAGAGAGAGAGACAGAGAGACAGAAACACACACAGAGAGAGAAAAAGAGACATGGAGACAGAAGCACAGAGAGATACAGGCAGTCAGGAATAGACAGAGACTGAGACAGAGAGACAGAAACAGAGAGAGCAAGACACACAGAGACAGGCGCACAGAGAGAGAGAGTAACGGAGACAGAAACAGAGACAGAGAGACAGAAACAGAGAGAGAGAGTCACGGAGACAGAAACAGAGACAGAGAGACAGAGAGACAGAAACAGAGAGAGAGAGTCACGGAGACAGAAACAGAGACAGAGAGACATTGAGACAGAAACAGAGAGATAGAGTCATGGAGACAGAAACAGAGAGAGAGAGAAGGGGGTCATGTAGAAAGAAACAGAGAGAGGGAGAGACACGGAGACAGAAACACAGAGAGAGAGAGAGAGAGAGAGAGACACACACAGACAGACAGAGAAAGAGAGAGAGACACAGAGAGAGAGAGAGAGAGAGACAGAAACACAGAGAGAGATAGAGAGACAGAAACAGAGAGGGAGACACACACACAAAGACAGACAGACAGACAGAGAGAGACTCGGAGACAGGAACGCAGAGATTGAGAGACACAGACAGAGACAGAGACAGAAGCACAGAGAGAGAGAGAGTCACGGAGACAGAAAGAGAGAGAGAGAGAGAATCATGGAGAAAGAAAAAGTGAGAGAGAGACATGGTGACAGAAACACAGAGAGAGACACATACACACACAGACAGAAGCACAGAGAGTCAGGGAGACAGAAACACAGAGATAGAGACACACACACACACAGACAGAAGCACAGAGTCAGGGAGACAGAAACACAGAGAGAGAGAGACACACACACAAAGAAGCACAGAGAGTCGGAGACAGAAACACAGAGAGAGAGAGACACACACACACAGAGACAGAAGCACAGAGAGTCAGGGAGACAGAAACACAGAGGGAGAGAGAGACACACACAGAGACAAGTACAGAGAGTCAGGGAGACAGAAACACAGAGGGAGAGAGACACACACACAGAGACAAGCACAGAGAGTCAGGGAGACAGAAACAGAGAGAGAGAGAGAGACACACACAGACAGAAACGCAGAGAGAGAGAGAGAGAGACAGAGACAGAAACACAGGGTGAAGGAGAAAGAGAGGCATAGACAGAAACAGAGAAAAGGAGTGGGAGGGACACGGAGTCAGAAACACAGAAAGAGAGAGTGAGAGATCGGGACAGAAACAGAGAGAGAGCGACAGAGAGAGACACGGAGACAGAAATACAGAGAGAGAGATAGACACGGAGACAGAAACACAGAGAGACACGCAGTCAGGAATAGAGAGAGATAGAGAGACAGAGAGACAAAAACACAGAGAGAGACACAGAGACAGACACACAGAGAGAGAGAGAGAGACATGGAGACAGAAATACAGAGAGAGACACGCAGTCAGGAACAGAGAGAGAGAGACAGAGAGACAGAATCAGGGAGAGAGAGAGAAAGAGAGGCATGGAGACAGAAACGCAGAGAGAGACACACAGTCAGGAACAGAGAGAGACAGATACAGAGAGACAGAAACAGAGAGAGAGAGAGCGAGACACACAGAGACAGAAGCACAGAGAGAGAGAGAGAGAGTCACGGAGACAGAAACAGAGAGAGAGAGACATTGAGACAGAAACAGAGAGAGAGAGAGAGAGGAGGAGTCATGTAGAAAGAAACACAGAGAGCAAGACACAGAGACAGAAGCACAGAGAGAGAGAGAGTCACGGAGACAGTAACAGAGAGGGAGAGACACGGAGACAGAAACACAGAGAGAGAGAGACACACAGACAGAGAAAGAGAGAGAGACACTGAGACAGAGAGAGACAGAAACACAGAGAGAGAGACACACACACACACACACACACACACACACACAGAGGGTGACTCAGAGACAGAAACACAGAGAGTGATAGACACACAGAGACAGAAATGCAGAGAGAGAGACAGAGAGACAGAAACACAGAGTGAGACACACAGAGACAGAAACAGTGAGAGATAGAGACAAGGGGAGAGAAACAGTGAGAGACAAAGAGAGAGTGAGTCACGGAGACAGAATTGCAGAGATAGACATGGAGACAAACAGAGAGTGACATGGAGAAAGAAAGAGACAAAGATACGGAGACAGAGAGAGACACAGAGACAAACAGAGAGAGAGAGACACACAGAGACAGAAACAGTGAGAGATAGAGACACGGGGAGAGAAACAGTGAGAGAGACACTGAGACAGAACAGAAAGAGAGAGACACGCAGTCAGGAACAGAGAGAGAGAGACAGAGAGACAGAAACACACACAGAGAGAGAAAAAGAGACATGGAGACAGAAGCACAGAGAGAGACAGGCAGTCAGGAATAGACAGAGACTGAGACAGAGAGACAGAAACAGAGAGAGCGAGACACACAGAGACAGGCGCACAGAGAGAGAGAGAGAGAGTAACGGAGACAGAAACAAAGACAGAGAGACAGAAACAGAGAGAGAGAGTCACGGAGACAGAAACAGAGACAGAGAGACAGAGAGACAGAAACAGAGAGAGAGAGTCACGGAGACAGAAACAGAGACAGAGAGACATTGAGACAGAAACAGAGAGATAGAGTCATGTAGACAGAAACAGAGAGAGAGAGAAGGGGGTCATGTAGAAAGAAACAGAGAGAGGGAGAGACACGGAGACAGAAACACAGAGAGAGAGAGAGAGACACACACAGACAGACAGAGAAAGAGAGAGAGACACAGAGAGAGAGAGAGAGAGAGAGACAGAAACACAGAGAGAGATAGAGAGACAGAAACAGAGAGGGAGACACACACACAAAGACAGACAGACAGACAGAGAGAGACTCGGAGACAGGAACGCAGAGATTGAGAGACACAGACAGAGACAGAGACAGAAGCACAGAGAGAGAGAGAGTCATGGAGACAGAAAGAGAGAGAGAGAATCATGGAGAAAGAAAAAGTGAGAGAGAGACATGGTGACAGAAACACAGAGAGAGACACATACACACACAGACAGAAGCACAGAGAGTCAGGGAGACAGAAACACAGAGATAGAGACACACACACACACACAGACAGAAGCACAGAGTCAGGGAGACGGAAACACAGAGAGAGAGACACACACACACAAAGAAGCACAGAGAGTCGGAGACAGAAACACAGAGAGAGAGAGACACACACACAGAGACAGAAGCACAGAGAGTCAGGGAGACAGAAACACAGAGGGAGAGAGAGACACACACAGAGACAAGTACAGAGAGTCAGGGAGACAGAAACACAGAGGGAGAGAGACACACACACAGAGACAAGCACAGAGAGTCATGGAGACAGAAACAGAGAGAGAGAGAGAGACACGCACAGACAGAAATGCAGAGAGAGAGAGAGAGGGAGACAGAGACAGAAACACAGGGTGAAGGAGAAAGAGAGGCATAGACAGAAACAGAGAAAAGGAGTGGGAGGGACACGGAGTCAGAAACACAGAAAGAGAGAGTGAGAGATCGGGACAGAAACAGAGAGAGAGCGACAGAGAGAGACACGGAGACAGAAATACAGAGAGAGAGATAGACACGGAGACAGAAACACAGAGAGACACGCAGTCAGGAACAGAGAGAGAGAGAGACAGAAACAGAAAAAGAGAGAGCGAGACACACAGAGACAGACGCACAGAGAGAGAGAGAGAGAGACATGGAGACAGAAATACAGAGAGAGACACGCAGTCAGGAACAGAGAGAGAGAGACAGAGAGACAGAAACAGAGAGAGAGAGAGAAAGAGAGGCATGGAGACAGAAACGCAGAGAGAGACACACAGTCAGGAACAGAGAGAGACAGATACAGAGAGACAGAAACAGAGAGAGAGAGAGAGCGAGACACACAGAGACAGAAGCACAGAGAGAGAGACATGGAGACAGAAACAGAGAGAGACAGGGTCACATAGAAAGAAACAGAGAGAGAGAGACATTGAGACAGAAACAGAGAGAGAGAGAGAGAGAGGAGGAGTCATGTAGAAAGAAACACAGAGAGCAAGACACAGAGAGAGAGAGAGTCACGGAGACAGTAACAGAGAGGGAGAGACACGGAGACAGAAACACAGAGAGAGAGAGACACACAGACAGAGAAAGAGAGAGAGACACTGAGACAGAGAGAGACAGAAACACAGAGAGAGAGACAAACACACACACACACACACACACACACAGAGGGTGACTCAGAGACAGAAACACAGAGAGTGATAGACACACAGAGACAGAAATGCAGAGAGAGAGACAGAGAGACAGAAACACAGAGTGAGACACACAGAGACAGAAACAGTGACAGATAGAGACAAGGGGAGAGAAACAAAGAGAGACAAAGAGAGAGTGAGTCACGGAGACAGAATTGCAGAGATAGACATGGAGACAAACAGAGAGTGACATGGAGAAAGAAAGAGACAAAGATACGGAGACAGAGAGAGACACAGAGACAAACAGAGAGAGAGAGACACACAGAGACAGAAACAGTGAGAGATAGAGACACGGGGAGAGAAACAGTGAGAGAGACAATGAGACAGAACAGAAAGAGAGAGACACGCAGTCAGGAACAGAGAGAGAGAGACAGAGAGACAGAAACACACACAGAGAGAGAAAAAGAGACATGGAGACAGAAGCACAGAGAGAGACAGGCAGTCAGGAATAGACAGAGACTGAGACAGAGAGACAGAAACAGAGAGAGCGAGACACACAGAGACAGGCGCACAGAGAGAGAGAGAGAGAGTAACGGAGACAGAAACAGAGACAGAGAGACAGAAACAGAGAGAGAGAGTCACGGAGACAGAAACAGAGACAGAGAGACAGAAACAGAGAGAGAGAGTCACGGAGACAGAAACAGAGACAGAGAGACATTGAGACAGAAACAGAGAGATAGAGTCATGGAGACAGAAACAGAGAGAGAGAGAAGGGGGTCATGTAGAAAGAAACAGAGAGAGGGAGAGACACGGAGACAGAAACAGAGAGAGAGAGAGAGAGAGAGAGACACACACAGACAGACAGAGAAAGAGAGAGAGAGACACAGAGAGAGAGAGAGAGAGACAGAAACACAGAGAGAGATAGAGAGACAGAAACAGAGAGGGAGACACACACACAAAGACAGACAGACAGACAGAGAGACACTCGGAGACAGGAACGCAGAGATTGAGAGACACAGACAGAGACAGAGACAGAAGCACAGAGAGAGAGAGAGTCACTGAGACAGAAAGAGAGAGAGAGAGAGAGAATCATGGAGAAAGAAAAAGTGAGAGAGAGACATGGTGACAGAAACACAGAGAGAGACACATACACACACAGACAGAAGCACAGAGAGTCAGGGAGACAGAAACACAGAGATAGAGACACACACACACACAGACAGAAGCACAGAGTCAGGGAGACAGAAACACAGAGAGAGAGACACACACACACAAAGAAGCACAGAGAGTCGGAGACAGAAACACAGAGAGAGAGAGACACACACACACAGAGACAGAAGCACAGAGAGTCAGGGAGACAGAAACACAGAGGGAGAGAGAGACACACACAGAGACAAGTACAGAGAGTCAGGGAGACAGAAACACAGAGGGAGAGAGACACACACACAGAGACAAGCACAGAGAGTCAGGGAGACAGAAACAGAGAGAGAGAGAGAGACACACACAGACAGAAACGCAGAGAGAGAGAGAGAGGGAGACAGAGACAGAAACACAGGGTGAAGGAGAAAGAGAGGCATAGACAGAAACAGAGAAAAGGAGTGGGAGGGACACGGAGTCAGAAACACAGAAAGAGAGAGTGAGAGATCGGGACAGAAACAGAGAGAGAGCGACAGAGAGAGACACGGAGACAGAAATACAGAGAGAGAGATAGACACGGAGACAGAAACACAGAGAGACACGCAGCCAGGAACAGAGAGAGATAGAGAGACAGAGAGACAGAAACAAAGAGAGAGACACAGAGAAAGAAACAGAGACAGAGAGACACAGAGACAGAAACAGAGAGAGAGAGACACATGCACCCACACACAGAGACAGAAGCACAGAGAGATAGAGAGTCACTGAGACAGAAACTGAAAGAGAGAGACACAGAGACAGAAACAGAGAGAGAGAGAGACACGGGGACAGAGACAGAGCGAGAGTCACGGAGACAGAAACAAAAAAAGAGGGACACAGAGACAGAGGGACAAACACCGAGAGGTAGAGATACGGAGAGAGACAGAAAGAGAAACACAGAGAGAGAGACAAAAGATACAGAGAGAGTAAAGAAACTGGGAGGGACAGAACCAGAGAGAGACAGGAGCAGAGAGAGACAGGAACAGAAAGAAAGAGACACAGTGAGAGAGAGAGATAAAAACAGAGAGAGACAGGAACAGAGAGAGACAGGAACAGAAAGAAAGAGATGCAGCAGGAGAGAGAGAGAGAAACAGAGAGAGACAAAAACAGATGCAGAGAGGAACAGAAAGAGAGAGAGAGAAAGAGATGCAGAGAGAGACAGAAACAGAGAGAGAGAGACGTGGAGACAGAAACAGTGAGAGAGAGAGAGAGACGGAGACAGAAACAGAGAGAGACACGCAGACAGGAACAGAGAGAGAGAGACACGAAGACAGAAGCATAGAGAGAGAGAGACATGGAGACAGAAACAGAGAGAGAAAGACATGGAGACAGAAACAGTGAGAGAAAGAGAGACACGGAGACAGACAGACAGAGAGAGAGAGAGAGACAGGGAGACAGAAACACAGAGAGAGAGAACGACACCAAGACAGAAGCAGAGAGAGACACGCAGTCAGGAACAGAGAGAGAGAGAGGGACACGAAGACAGAAGCACAGAGAGAGAGAGAGAGAGAGACATGGAGACAGAAACAAAGAGAGTGAGAGAACGACACCAAGTCAGAAACAGAGAGAGACACACAGTCAGGAACAGAGAGAGAGAGACAGAAAAAGAAAAAGAGAGAGCGAGACACACAGAGACAGACGCACAGAGAGAGAGAGAGAGACATGGAGACATAAATACAGAGAGAGACACGCAGTCAGGAACAGAGAGAGAGACAGAGAGACAGAAACAGAGAGAGAGAGAGAAAGAGAGGCATGGAGACAGAAACACAGAGAGAGACACACAGTCAGGAACAGAGAGAGACAGATACAGAGAGAGAGAAACTGAGAGAGAGAGAGAGAGCGAGACACACAGAGACAGAAGCACAGAGAGAGAGATAGTCACGGAGACAGAAATAGAGATGGAGAGACACGGAGACAGAAACACAGAGAGAGAGAGACACACAGACAGACAGAGAAAGAGAGAGAGACACTGAGACAGAGAGAGACAGAAACACAGAGAGACACACACACACCCGCACACAGAGGGTGACTCAGAGACAGAAACACAGAGAGTGAGAGACACACAGAGACAGAAATGCAGAGAGAAAGACAGAGTGACAGAAACACAGAGTGAGACACACAGAGACAGAAACAGTGAGAGATAGAGACACAGGGAGAGAAACAGTGAGAGACAAAGAAAGCGTGAATCACGGAGACAGAATCGCAGAGCGAGAGACATGGAGACAAACAGGGAGCGACATGGAGAAAGAAAGAGACAAAGATACAGAGACAGAGAGAGACACGGAGACAGAAACAGAGAGAGAGACACACACAGAGACAGAAACACAGAGAGAGAGACACACAGAGACAGAAACAGTGAGAGATAGAGACAAGGGGAGAGAAACAGTGAGAGAGACACTGAGACAGAACAGAAAGAGAGAGACTTGCAGTCAGGAAGAAAGAGACAGATCTAGAGAGACAGAAACAGAGAGAGACCGAGACACAGAGACAGAAGCACAGAGAGAGAGACACGGAGACTGAACAGAGAGAGAGAGACACGCAGTCAGGAACAAAGAGACAGATCTAGAGAGACAGAAACAGAGAGAGAGAGAGCGAGACACACAGAGACAGAAGCACAGAGAGAGAGACATGGAGACAGAAACAGAGAGAGACAGGGTCACATAGAAAGAAACAGAGAGAGAGAGACATGGAGACAGAAACAGAGAGAGAGAGACACAGACACACACAGACAAGCAGAGAAAGAGAGAAGAGACACGGAGGCAGAAATGCAGAGAGCGAGAGAAATAGAGACAGAGATAGAGAAAGAGTCACACTTAGGGACAATGCACAGAGAGAGAGTGAGAGCCACAGAGACAGAAACAGAGAGAAAGAGAAAGAGAGAGACACAGACAGAAATACAGAGAGAGAGATAGACAGAGACAGAAACACGGAGAAACACGCAGTCAGGAACTGAGAGAGAGAGAGACAGAGACAGAAATACAGAGAGAGAGATAGACAGAGACAGAAACACGGAGAGACACACAGTCAGGAACAGAGAGAGAGAGACAGAGAGACAGAAACAGCGAGAGAGAGAGAGAGCGAGACACACAGAGACAGAAGCACAGAGAGAGAGAGAGAGAGAGTCACGGAGACAGAAACAGAGAGGGAGAGAAACGGAGACAGAAACACAGAGAGAGAAAGACACACACAGACAGACGGAGAAAGAGAGAGAGACACTGAGACAGAGGGAGACAGAAACACAGAGAGAGACACACACACACACACACACACAGAGGGTGACTCAGAGACAGAAACACAGAGAATGAGAGACACACAGAGACAGAAATGCAGAGAGAGAGACAGAGAGACAGAAACGGAGAGAGAGAGGCATGGAGAGAGAAACTCAGAGTGAGAGACACTCAGTCAGGAACAGAGAGAGAGAGAGACAGACATAAGCTGAGAGAGAGATACGCGCACAGAGATAGAAGCACAGAGAGAGAATCAAGGAGAGAGTAGCTGATAGAGGGAGAGACATGGAGACAGAAACAGAGAGAGAGACAGAGACAGAAACAGAGAGAGAGATAGAAACAGAGAGAGAGAGACAGAGACAGAAACAGAGGGAGAGAGAGAGACATGGAGACAGAAACAGAGGGAGAGAGAGAGAGAATCATGGTGAAAGAAGAGAGAGAAAGACACGGAGACAGAAATACAGAGAGAGAGAAAGGCATGGAGAGAGAAACACAGAGAGAGACATGCAGTCAGGAACAGAGAGAGAAAGGCAGAGACAGATAGACAGAAACAGAGAGAGAGATACACACACAGAGACAGAAGTACAGAGAGAGAACCAAGGAGAGAGGAGCTGAGAGAGGGAGAGACATGGAGACAGAAACAGAGAGAGAGAGACAGAGACAGAAACAGAGAGAGAGAGACAGAAACAGAGAGAGAGACACGGAAACAGAAGCAGAGAGAGAGTGAGACATGGTGACAGAAACACAGAGAGAGCGACACACACACAGAGACAGAAACACAGAGAGACACAGAGACAGAAACAGAGAGAGAGAGAGAGAGAGACATGGAGACTGAAACAGAGAGAGAGACACACAGAGACATAGACAGAGTGAGAGTCACGGAAACAGAAACAGAGAGAGAGACATGGTGACAGAAACAGTGTGAGAGACATACACACAGAAACAGAAACGCAGAGACAGAGACAGAGAGAGAGAGAGAGACATGGGGACAGAAACACAGAGAGAGCGACACACACACAGACAGAAACACAGAGAGACACAGAGACAGAAACAGAGAGAGAGAGAGAGAGACATGGAGACAGAAACAGAGAGAGAGACACACAGATACAGAGTGAGAGTCACGGAGACAGAAACAGAGGGAAAGAGACACAGAGACAAATACACAGAGAGACAAACACTGAGAGGTAGAGATACGGAGAGAGAAAAGAAACTGGGAGGGACAGAAACAGAGAGAGACAGGAACAGAAAGAAAGGGACACAGTGGGAGCGGGAGACAGGAACAGAGAGAGACAGAAACAGGGAGAGAGACAGAAACAGAGAGAGACAGGAACAGATGCAGAGAGGAACAGAAACAGAGAGAGAGAGAGAGACACACATGAAGAAACAAACACAGAGTGAGAGACATGGAGACAGAAACAGTGAGAGAGAGACAGAAAGACAGAAACAGAGAGAGCGCGATTGACACCAAGACAGAAACAGAGAGAGACACGCAGTCAGGAACAGAGAGAGAGAGACAGAGAGACAGAAACACACACAGAGAGAGAAAAAGAGACATGGAGACAGAAGCACAGAGAGAGACAGGCAGTCAGGAATAGAGAGAGACTGAGACAGAGAGACAGAAACAGAGAGAGAGAGTCACGGAGACAGAAACAGAGACAGAGAGCCAGAAACAGAAAGAGAGAGTCACGGAGACAGAAACAGAGCCAGAGAGACATTGAGACAGAAACAGAGAGAGAGTCATGGAGACAGAAACAGAGAGAGAGAGAGGGGGTCATGTAGAAAGAAACAGAGAGAGGGAGAGACACGGAGACAGAAACACAGAGAGAGAGAGAGACACAAACAGACAGAGAGAGAAAGAGAGAGAGACACACAGAGAGAGAGACAGAGACAGAAACACAGAGAGAGATAGAGAGACAGAAACAGAGAGGGAGACCACACACAAAGACAGACAGACAGACAGAGAGAGACTCGGAAACAGAAATGCAGAGATTGAGAGACACAGACAGAGACAGAAGCACAGAGAGAGAGAGTCACGGAGACAGAAAGAGAGAGAGAGAGAGAATCATGGAGAAAGAAAAAGTGAGAGAGAGACATGGTGACAGAAACACAGAGAGAGACACATACACACACAGACAGAAGCACAGAGAGTCAGGGAGACAGAAACACAGAGAGGGACACACACACACACAGAGAAGCACAGAGAGTCGGAGACAGAAACACAGAGAGAGAGAGACACACACACAGACAGAAGCACAGAGAGTCAGGGAGACAGAAACACAGAGAGATAGAGACAAACACACACAGAGACAGAAGCACAGAGAGTCAGGGAGACAGAAACACAGAGAGGGACACACACACACAGAGAAGCACAGAGAGTCGGAGACAGAAACAAAGAGAGAGAGAGAGACACACACACAGAGACAGAAGCACAGAGAGTCAGGGAGACAGAAACACAGAGAGAGAGAGGGAGACACTCACACAGAGACAGAAGCACAGAAAATCAGGGAGACAGAAACACAGAGAGAGAGAGACACACACAGAGACAGGAGCACAGAAAGTCAGGGAGACAGAAACACAGAGAGAGAGAGACATGGAGACAGAAACACAGAGAGAGACACACAGAGACAGAAACGCAGAGAGAGACACACACACACACAGACAGATACAGTAAGAAAGAGAGTCTGGGAGACAGAAACAGTGGGAGAGAGAGACACGGAGACAGAAACAGTGAGAGAGAGAAAGAGACATGGAGATAGAAACAGAGAGAGAGAAATAGAGAGACATGAAGACAGAAACAGAGAGAGAGAAATAGAGAGACATGGAGACAGAAACAGAGAGAGAGACAGATAGACAGAAACAGAGTGAGAGAGACAAACACAGAGACAGAGAGAGAGAGAATCATGGAGAAAGAAAAAGTGAGAGAGAGACATGGTGACAGAAACACAGAGAGATAGAGACACACACACACAGAGACAGAAGCACAGAGAGTCAGGGAGACAGAAACACAGAGAGATAGAGAGACACACACACAGAGACAGAAGCACAGAGAGTCAGGGAGACGGAAACACAGAGAGAGAGACACACACACACACAGACAGAAACACAGAGAGAGACACACACACACACAGAGAAGCACAGAGAGTCGGAGACAGAAACACAGAGAGAGAGAGACACACACACAGAGACAGAAACACAGAGAGTCAGGGAGACAGAAACACAGAGAGATAGAGAGACACACACACAGAGACAGAAGCACAGAGAGTCAGGGAGACGGAAACACAGAGAGAGAGACACACACACACACAGACAGAAACACAGAGAGAGACACACACACACACAGAGAAGCACAGAGAGTCGGAGACAGAAACACAGAGAGAGAGAGACACACACACACAGAGACAGAAGCACAGAGAGTCAGGGAGACAGAAACACGGGGAGAGAGAGACACACACACTCACAGACAGAAGCACAGAGAGTCAGGGAGACAGAACCACAGGGAGAGAGAGACACACACACGCACAGAGTCAGGGAGACAGAAACACAGAGAGATAGAGAGACACACACACAGAGACAGTAGCACAGAGAGTCAGGGAGACAGAATCAGAGAGAGAGAGACACACACACACAGAGACAGAAGCACAGAGAGTCAGGGAGACAGAAACACAGAGAGATAGAGACAAACACACAGACAGTAGCACAGAGAGTCAGGGAGACAGAAACAGAGAGAGAGAGAGAGACACACACACACACACAGAGACAAGCACAGAGAGTCAGGGAGACAGAAACAGAGAGAGATAGAGACACACACACGCACACACACACACACAGACAGTAGCACAGAGAGTCAGGGAGACAGAAACACAGAGAGAGAGAGAGAGAGAGACAAACACAGAGACAGAAGCACAGAGTGTCAGGGAGAAGGAAACACAGAGAGAGAGACACACACACACAGACAGAAACACAGAGAGTCGGAGACAGAAACAGAGAGAGAGAGAGACACACACACAGACAGAAGCACAGAGAGTCAGGGAGACAGAAACACAGAGAGATAGAGACAAACACACACAGAGACAGAAGCACAGAGAGTCAGGGAGACAGAAACACAGAGAGGGACACACACACACAGAGAAGCACAGAGAGTCGGAGACAGAAACAAAGAGAGAGAGAGAGACACACACACAGAGACAGAAGCACAGAGAGTCAAGGAGACAGAAACACAGAGAGATAGAGACACACACACACAGACACAGAAGGACAGAGAGATAGAGACACACACACACACACACAGACAGAAGCACAGAGAGTCAGGGAGACAGAAACAGAGAGAGAGAGAGAGACACGCACAGAGACAGAAGCACAGAGAGTCAGGGAGACAGAAACACAGAGAGAGAGAGAGAGACACACACAGAGACAGAAGCACAGAAAATCAGGGAGACAGAAACACAGAGAGAGAGAGACACACACAGAGACAGGAGCACAGAAAGTCAGGGAGACAGAAAC
Source organism: Carcharodon carcharias (assembly GCF_017639515.1). NCBI lineage: Eukaryota > Metazoa > Chordata > Chondrichthyes > Lamniformes > Lamnidae > Carcharodon > Carcharodon carcharias. Next base: position 2,658,795 of record NC_054505.1, on the reverse strand, counting down.
ACAGAGAGAGAGAGACATGGAGACAGAAACACAGAGAGAGACACACAGAGACAGAAACGCAGAGAGAGACACACATGAACACAGACAGATACAGTAAGAAAGAGAGTCTGGGAGACAGAAACAGTGGGAGAGAGAGACACGGAGACAGAAACAGTGAGAGAGAGAAAGAGACATGGAGATAGAAAGAGAGAAATAGAAATAGACATGGAGACAGAAACAGAGAGAGAGAAATAGAGAGACATGAAGACAGAAACAGAGAGAGAGAAATAGAGAGACATGGAGACAGAAACAGGGAGAGAGAAATAGAGAGACATGGAGACAGAAACAGAGAGAGAGAGAAATAGAGAGACACAGAGACAAAAACAGAGAGAGAGAGAAATAGAGAGACACGGAGACAGAAAAACAGAGAGAGAGATAGACATGGAGACAGAAACACAGAGAGACACACAGTCAGGAACAGAGAGCGAGAGAGACAGAGTGACAGAAACAGAGAGAAAGAGAGAGAGAGAGAGACACACACACACACACACACACAGACAGAAGGAAAGAGAGAGAGAGTCATAGAGACAGAAACAGAGAGAGGCGGAGACATAGAGACAGGAACAGATAGAGAGAGAGAGAGAGAGACACACACACAGAGTCAGAAGCACAGTGAGAGAGAGAGAGACGGAGACAGAAACAGAGAGAGGCAGAGATATGGAGACAGGAACAGAAGGAGAGACACACAGTCAGGAACAGAGAGAGAGAGAGAGAGACAGAAACAGAGATGGTGAGACACAGACAGAGAAAGAGAGAGAGGGACACAGAGACAGAAACACAGAGCAAGACACACAGTCAGGAACAGAGAGAGAGACAGAGACAGAGAGACAGAAACACAGAGAGAGAGACACACACATACATGCACACAGAGACAGAAGCACAGAGAGATAGAGAGTCACGGAGACAGAAACAGAGAGAGAGAGTCACAGAGACAGATACAGATAGAGAGAGACAGACACAGAGACAGAAACACAGAGAGAGACAGATAGACAGAAACAGAGTGAGAGAGACAAACACAGAGACAGAGAGAGAGAGAATCATGGAGAAAGAAAAAGTGAGAGAGAGACATGGTGACAGAAACATAGAGAGATAGAGACACACACACACACAGAGACAGAAGCACAGAGAGTCAGGGAGACAAAAACACAGAGAGATAGAGAGACACACACACAGAGACAGAAGCACAGAGAGTCAGGGAGACAGAAACACAGAGAGAGAGAGACACACACACACAGACTAAGCACAGAGAGTCAGGGAGACAGAAACAGAGAGAGATAGAGACACACACAGACAGAAGCACAGAGAGTCAGGGAGACGGAAACACAGAGAGAGAGACACAAACACACACAGACAGAAACACAGAGAAAGACACACACACACACAGAGAAGCACAGAGAGTCGGAGACAGAAACACAGAGAGAGAGAGACACACACACACAGAGACAGAAGCACAGAGAGTCAGGGAGACAGAAACACGGGGAGAGAGAGAAACACACACACACAGACAGAAGCACAGAGAGTCAGGGAGACAGAACCACAGGGAGAGAGAGACACACACACGCACAGAGTCAGGGAGACAGAAACACAGAGAGATAGAGAGACACACACACAGAGACAGTAGCACAGAGAGTCAGGGAGACAGAAACAGAGAGAGAGAGAGACACACACACAGAGACAGAAGCACAGAGAGTCAGGGAGACAGAAACACAGAGAGATAGAGACAAACACACAGACAGTAGCACAGAGAGTCAGGGAGACAGAAACAGAGAGAGAGAGAGAGAGACACACACACACACACAGAGACAAGCACAGAGAGTCAGGGAGACAGAAACAGAGAGAGATAGAGACACACACACACACACACACAG
>NC_054505.1:2534388-2636888 GCF_017639515.1 Carcharodon carcharias | reverse complement strand
GAGACAGATACAGTAAGAAAGAGAGACATGGAGACAGAAACAGAGAGAGAGAAATAGAGAGACATGGAGACAGAAACAGAGAGAGAGAGAAACAGAGAGACACGGAGACAGAAACACAGAGAGACACGCAGTCAGGAACAGAGAGACAGAGAGACAGAAACAGAGAGAAAGAGAGACACACACACACACACACACACAGACAGAGGGACACAGAGAGAGAGTCATAGAGACAGAAACAGAGAGAGGCGGAGACATGGAGACAGGAACAGATAGAGAGAGAGAGAGACACACACACACAGAGTCATAAGCACAGTGAGGGAGAGAGAGAGAGACAGAGACAGAGAGACAGAAACAGAGAGAGAGAATCACACATACACGCACACAGAGACAGAAGCAGAGAGATAGACAGTCACAGAGACAGAAACAGATAGAGACAGACAGACACAGAGACAGAAACACAGAGAGAGACAGATAGACAGAAACAGAGTGAGAGAGACACAGAGACAGAAACGGAGAGAGACACAGAGACAAAATCCCAGAGAGACAAACACTGAGAGACAGAGATACGGAGAGAGACAGAGAGAGAAACACAGACAGAGAGACAAAGATACAGAGAGAGAAAAGAAACTGGGAGGGACAGGAACAGAGAGAGAGAGGAACAGAGAGAGACATGGAACAGAAAGAAAGTGACACAGTGGGAGAGAGAGACAGAAACAGAGAGACAAAAACAGATGCAGAGAGGAACAGAAACAGAAACAGAGAGAGAGACACGAAGACAGAAACACAGAGAGAGAGACACGGAGACAGAAGCACAGAGAGAGAGACACGGAGACAGAAACACAGAGAGAGACATGGAGACAGAAACACAGAGAGAGAGAGACATGGAGACAGAAACAGAAAGAGAGACATGGAGATAGAAAGAGAGAGAGAGACATGGAGACAGAAATACAGAGAAACACAGAGAAAGAAACACAGAGAGAGAGAGAGACGTGGAGAAAGAAACACAGAGAGAGAGACACAGAGACAGAAACAGAGAGAGAGAGAAACACACACACACACAGACAGACAGAGAAAGAGAGAGACATGGAAACAGAGATAGAGAGACAGAAACAGAGAGAGAGACAGAGAGACACACACACAGAGACAGAGAGAGAGACATGGAGACAGAAACAGAGAGAGAGACATGGAGAAAGAAACACAGAGAGAGACATGCAGTCAGGAACAGAGACAGAGACAGAGAGACAGAAAGAGAGAGAGCGAGTGAGACACACAGAGAAAGAAGCACAGAGAGAGAGTCATGGAGACAGAAACAGAGACAGAGAGACATTGAGACAGAAACAGGGGGGGTCATGTAGAAAGAAACAGAGAGAGGGAGAGACACGGAGACAGAAACACACAGAGAGAGAGAGAAAGGCACAGACAGACAAAGAGAGAGTGAGTCACGGAGACAGAATCACAGAGATAGAGACATGGAGACAGAAACAGAGAGAGAGAGACATGGAGACAGAAACAGAGAGAGACACACACAGAGACAGAAACAGAGAGAGAGACTCGGAGACAGAGACTTGGAGACAGTGACGCGGAGAGTCAGAGACACAGACAGAAACGGAGAGAGAGAGTGAGTCACGGAGACAGAATCGCAGAGCGAGAGACATGGAGACAGAAACAGAGAGCGACATGGAGAAAGAAAGAGACAAAGATATGGAGACAGAGAGAGACACAGAGACAGAAACAGAGAGGGACACACAGAGACAGATACAGTGAGAGATAGAGAGACAGGGAGAGAAACAGTGAGAGAGACATGGAGACAGAACAGAGGGAGAGAGACACGCAGTCAGGAACAGAGAGAGACAAAGACAGAAGCACAGAGAGAGAGAGATTCACGGAGACAGAAACAGAGAGAGACAGGGTCACATAGAAAGAAACAGAGAGAGTGAGAGACATGAAGACAGAAACACACAGAGACACACACACACACACACAGACAAACAGAAAGAGAGAGAGAGACACAGAGACAGAAATGCAGAGAGTGAGAGAAATGGAGACAGAGATAGAGAGAGAGAGAGTCACACACAGGGACAGATACACAGAAAGACAGTGAGAGACACAGAGACAGAAACAAAGAGAGAGAGAGAAAGAGAGAGACACAGAGACAGAAATAGAGAGAGAGAGAGAGACAGAGACAGAAACATGGAGAGACACGCAGTCAGGAGCAGAGAGAGAGAGAGACAGAGACAGACAGAAACGGAAAGAGAGAGGCACGGAGAGAGAAACACAGAGAGAGACACTCAGTCAGGAACAGAGAGAGAGAGAGAGAGACAGAGACAGAAGCAGAGAGAGAGAGATACACACAGAGATAGAAGCTCAGAGAGAAAGAGTCATGGAGACAGAAAGAGAGAGAGAGAGAAAGAGAGAGACACGGAGACAGAAACACAGAGAGAGAGAGAGGCAGAGACAGATAGACAGAAACAGAGAGAGAGAGACACACACACGGAGACAGAAGCACAGAGAGAAACATGGAGAGAGGAGCTGATAGAGGGAGAAACATGGAGACAGAAACAGGGAGAGAGACAGAGACAGAAACAGAGAGAGAGAGACAGAAACAGAGAGAGAGAGGGAGACAGAGACAGAAACAGAGAGAGAGAAAGTGAGAGAGACAGAGACAGAAACAGAAAGAGACATGGAGACTGGAACACAGAGAGAAATAGACAAGGAGACAGAGACACAGAGAGAGAGAGACGCAGTCAGGAACAGAGAGAGAGAGACAGAGAGACAGAAAGAGAGAGTGAGACACAGAGAAAGAAAGAGAGACACGGAGACAGAAAGAGAGAGAGAGGGGCACAGTGACAAGCACAGAGAGAGAGATACAGAGGCAGAAACACAGAGAGAGAGACGGGGAGAGGAACAGAGAGAGATAGAGACACACTGAGACAGAAACAGAGAGAGAGAGGCACGTTGACTAGCAGAGAGAGCGATACGGAGACAGAAACACAGAGAGAGGGGAAGGGAGAGGAACAGAGAGAGAGAGACGGGGACAGGAACAGAAAGAGAGAGACTGGGACAGGAACACAGAGAGTTACAGAGGCGGAAACACACAAAGGAAAAAGGAGGCAGAAGCACACAGACACACAGAAAAACACTGAGAAACAAGAACAGAGAGACACAAACTCAAAGCTACAGACACACCAAGATGCACAGATGCAGAGAGAGAGCTAGAGTGACAGAAGCACAGAGAGGGAGATGAACAGAAGCAGCCAGAAACAAGAGAGACAGAAACAGAGAGAGACTGAATGACAGATGCAGAAACAGATACAGAGACAGAAACAGGAGAGAGAGATATAGAGACACACAGACACAGACAAAAGCAGAGACAGAGACGCAGATAGACTGAAACAGAGACACAGAGAGAGAGGGATAGGTAAACTGAGAGAGAGAAAAACACAGAAAGGAATACAGTGAGACACATAGAGATAAAAACACAGAGAGGGAGAGACAAAAACAGAGTGACAGACGTAGAAAGAGAGACATAGAGGCACAGAGAGACAAAAACACAGGGAGGGAGAGAGACAAAAGCACAGACAGACAGGTGCAGAGAGAGAGAGTTACACGGTGCCGGAGAGAGAGAAACAGAGTGACACACATAGACACACACAGACAGACGCAGAGGGAGTCACAGAGACAAACAGACAGAAACAGCGACAGAGAGAGAAAAACACAGAGACACAGAGAGAGAGAGAAATACAGAGAGAGACATAAACAGTGACAGAGAGAGAGAGAGAGAGACAGAGAAAGAGCGACATAAACACACACATTGAGAAGCAGACAGAGAGAAAGACAGAGTGGCCAAGGTGTACTATTCGTGATAGAGTTGATCTGCAGACACTTCTTGAGCAGAAACATTAAGTTTATTTACAATGTACTCAACAGCATCTGCATATATGCTTTCCACTCCAACTTTATCTCTACACTGACTGCTGAGGTAGCCCACATTACTCTCCTATTGGTTACTACAGATCATGTGATCTTCCCTAACACATATTAACCTTAAAGGTACATTTCACAAAATAAAACCATAATTACTACATTCATTCCCCCTTTAGCTCAGCTACAAATATTCGATTTACAAGTACATATTTTTCAAGCCAAAATAATAGTTACACTGGGCAAGGAATTTTCAAGTGCCATCTTTCAGGTGGTTTCTTGGACATGTGGAGGTCCAGTCACCACAGTTATTTCATGCAGTAACCACTATGCTCCTTCCCTGATGTTTTTCACCCATACATTTGCATGGTAAAATCGGGCAAAGTCAGCATGGTTTCTTCAAGGGGTGGTCATGCCTGACAAATCTGTTAGAATTTTTTGAGGAGGTAACGAGTAGGTTAGACAAAGGAGAACCAATGGATGTTATCTACTTGGACTTCCAGAAGGCCTTTGACAAAGTGCCGCACAGGAGGCTGCTCAGTAAGATAAGAGCCCATGGTGTTAGAGACAAGGTACTAGCATGGATAGAAGATTGGCTGTCTGGCAGGAGTCAGAGAGTGGGAATAAGGGGGTCCTTCTCAGGATGGCGGCCGGTGACTAGTGGAGTTCCGCAGGGGTCAGTGTTGGGACCACAACTTTTCACTTTATACATTAATGATCTAGATGAAGGAACTGAGGGCATCCTGGCTAAGTTTGCAGATGATACAAAGGTGGAGGGACAGGTAGTATTGAGGAGGCGGGGAGGCTGCAGAAGGATTTGGACAGGTTAGGAGAATGGGCAAAGAAGTGGCAGATGGAATACAATGTGGGGAAGTGTGAGGTCATGTACTTTGGTAGGAAGAATAAAGGCATGGACTATTTTCTAAATGGGGAGAGAATTCAGAAATCTGGAGTGCAAAGGGACTTGGGAGTCCTAGTCCAGGATTCTCTTAAGGTTAACTTGCAGGTTGAGTCGGTAGTTAGGAAGGCAAATGCAATGTTGGCATTTATTTCGAGAGGACTAGAATATAAAAGCAGGGATGTGCTGCTGAGGCTTTATAAGGCTCTGTTCAGACCACATTTTGAATATTGTGAGCAATTTTGGGCCCCGTATCTCAGGAAGGATGTGCTGGCCCTGGAGAGGGTCCAGAGGAGATTCACGAGAACGATCCCAGGAATGAAAGGCTTAACATATGAGGAACGTTTGAGGACTCTTGGTCTATACTCGACGGAGTTTAGAAGGATGAGGGGGGATCTGATTGAAACTTACAGAATACTGAAAGGCCTGGATAGAGTGGACGTGGGGAAGATGTTTCCATTAGTAGGAGAGACTAGGACCTGAGGGCACAGCCTCAGAGTAAAGGGAAGACCTTTTAGAACAGAAATGAGGAGAAACATCTTTAGCCAGAGAGTGGTGAATCTATGGAATTCATTGCCACAGAAGGCTGTGGAGGCCAGGTCATTGAGTGTATTTAAGACCGAGATAGATAGGTTCTTGATTGGTAAGGGGGGTCAAAGGTTATGGGGAGAAGGCAGGAGAATGGGGTTGAGAAACTTATCAGCCATGATTGAATGGCGGAGCAGACTCGATGGGCCAAATGGCCTAATTTCTGCTCCTATGTCTTATGGTCTTATACCTGCTCTCCCACGGTAAATTTCCTCTCACGACCGTGCCAGTTGTGTCTAACTCTCTGGCTTCCCTGACTCCTTTCCACCTCCCCGTCTAAATTTGGCATTATTAAGCTGCATCTTGCCCTGGGGCACGTGTTTCATTGATAGCTCCACAGCCTGTTGCTGTGTGAGGGGTAGTCCTGCGATGATAAAGAAAGCGTACTAGCTTGGTCACCATGGAATCGCCAGTTAGTTTTCTCATGCCTGTCTTGAGCGTTCGAACCACCCTTTCGGCCAATCCATAGTTGATTTGGAGGAAAATGTAACTGGGCTAATTAGTAAATTTGCAGACGACACTAAGGTTGGAGGAGTTGAAGACAGTAAGGAGGATTGTCAAAGGATACAACGGGATATAGACCAGTTGGAGACTTGGGCGGAGAAATGGCAGATGGAGTTTAATCTGTACAAATGGGAGGTAATGCATTTTGGAAGGTCTAATACAGGCAGGAATTATACAGTAAATGGCAGAACCCTTAAGTGCATCGACGGACTGTGGATCTGGGTGTACAGGTCCACAGGTCACTGAAAGTGGCAACGCAGGTGGATAAGGTAGTCAGGAAGGCAAATGGCATGCTTGCCTTCATCGGCAGGGGTATTGAGTATAAAAGCTGGGAAGTCATGCTGCAGCTGTATAGAACCTTGGTTAGGCCAACTTGGAATATAGCGTGCAATTCTGGTCGCCACATTACCAGAAGGATAGGGAGGCATTGGAGAGGGTGCAGAGGAGGTTTACCAGGATGCTGCCTGGTCTGGAGGTTATTAGCTATGAGGAGAGGTTGGAGACACTCGGATTGTTCTCACTAGAGCGACGGAGATTGAGGGGCGACTTGATAGAAGTTTACAAAATTATGAGTGGCATGAACAGAGCACATAGTCAGAAGATTTTCCCCAGGGTGGAAGAATCAATTACTAGGGGACATAGATTTAAGGTGAGAGGAGAAAACTATAGAGGAGATGTGCGGGGCAAGTTTTTTACGCAGAGGGTAGTGAGTGTCTGGAATTCGCTGCCAGAGGAGGTGGTGGAAGCAGGTACGATAGTGGGGTTTAAGAGGCAGCTTGACAGATACATGAATAGGATGGGAATAGAGGGATACGGACCCCGGAAGTGCAAAATGTTTCAGTTGACGGGCAATATGATCGGCGCAGGCTTGGAGGGCCGAAGGACCTGTTCCTGTGCTGTACTTTTCCTTGTTCTTTGTTCTTGATCAGTTTGAGGGAGGGTGGTAAGGTGCACTTTTCACATGAGTGATACCGTTGGAGCTGACAAACCATTGAAACTCAGCACTCGTAAATGCCGTGCCATTATTAGAAACGACCACTGGTCCGTGAATGGCCAAACTCTGAGGGCGTTTCTCAATTGTAGCGACCGACGTTGGTGACTTCACCTCATATAGGCCCAACCATTTTGAACGGGCTTCAACAATGAGCAGAACCATTGTTCCCAGGAAAGGTCCAATGCCGTGAATGTGGAACCGCACCCAGGGTCTACCTGGCCACTCCCATGGGTGTAACGGAGCTGTCACTGGCAACCGTTGCAGTGGCTGACATTGTACCCAGTGCTTCACTAAACTCTCTATTTCGCCATCCATCCTAAGCCACCATGGATAGCTGCGCGCTATGGTCTTCATTCGGGAAACTCCTGGATGGGCACTGTGTAGTTCAATTAAAAGTGGCTCCCTTCCCTTTGGAGGAACTATCACTCATGCTCCCCACAATAACTGGCTGGTTATTTCATGTCTTCTGTTGATGTGCGGTTTCATTTCATCAGATTCCGGCTCCTGAGACCAACCATGTAACACTTGTTCTCGTACCTCAGAGAGGACTGGGTCCCGGCTTGTCCCGTCTCTGATCTGTCGAGCACATACCGGGGAGGAATCTAAGAAAATTAACAGTAAACCAAGGTCCTGTGGAACTGGGACATGCTGATCATTTTCTTGTGAAGGCAAACGACTAAGGGCATCGGTGTTTGCGATTTGATAGCCAGGCCTATGTACGAAAGTGTATTCGTACACTGCCAGAATTAAAGCCCATCGTTGTATTCTTGCTGAGGCTATGGGTGGTGTAGCTTCATCCTCTGCAAACAACCCTCGCAATGGTCTGTGATCTGAAACGATTGGAAAAGTGGCAGCCGTGTGTGTACTGGTGAAATTTCCTGGCACCAAAGATGATGGAGAGGCTTTTCTCTTTCTACCTGTATTCATTTTCCTCTGTGGTGAGCCTCCTTGATACCTAACCTACTGGCCGTTCGGTGCTGTCGTCCACCCGATGGGAGAGCACTGCTCCCACTCTGTAGGGAGATGTGTCACATGTCAGCACCAGTTCTTCTGTCCGGTCATAATGCACCAATAGACTGGACGAGCGCAACAATTATTCCACCTTTATGAAGGCTTCTTACTGGGGTGTCTCCCAAGACTGGTTCTATCTGAGTCGATAATGCAGGGGGGTCAGCACTGTAGACAAATTGGGTTAGGACCGCCCATAATAGTTGACCATTCCTCGATACGGTTTGAGCTCTGAGGTGTTCTGTGGCTCAGGTGCCTCTCTTATGGCTCTCACTTTCCCCTCAACCAGGTGGCAGCCCTGTGGATCTACCCAGTGATCCAAACAGGATCCCCTCCTTGCTTGGAACGTGCACTTTTCTTTTCTTGCAAGAAACCTTTTAAGAACTCGTCCACTTTTGCCAACCGCTCTTTCTCAGTGAATCCCCAGTATCAATACATTGTCTAGATAGGTGACACCCTGGGGCAGTCCCTGCAGTAAGCCCTCCATTGTTCTCTGAAAGATGGCACAAGCGGAGGAGGGCAAACGGGTACATTGGTACAACCTTTGTGGGTATTAATTGTGCCAAATTGCTGGGAGGCATCATCCAACTCACCTCATCTTCCGACTAGGCACTTTAAAGCCTTCCGGACTGAACATTGAGTTCAACAACTTTACATCATGAACTCCCTCCTCCATCCCCACCCCCTTTCTGTTTCTTCCCCCTTCCTTTTTGTTTTTTCCAATAATTTATATAGATTTTTCTTTTCCCACCTATTTCTATTATTTTTAATGTATTTCCATCCATTGTTGTATCTCTACCTTTTAGCCTTTTTCGATCCCTTCCCCCCACCCCACCCCCACAAGAGCTATCTGTACCTTGCTCATCCTGCTTTCTACTCTTAATTAGCACATTCCTTAGACAATATCACCACCTTCAACACCTCTTTGTCCTTTAGATAATATCACCACCTTCAACACCTCTTTGTCCTTTAGATAATATCACCACCTTCAACACCTCTTTGTCCTTTAGATAATATCACCACCTTCAACATCTCTTTGTCCTTTAGATAATATCACCACCTTCAACACCTCTTTGTCCTTTAGATTATATCACCACCTTCAACACCTCTTTGTCTTTTAGATAATATCACCACCTTCAGCACCTCTTTGTCCTTTAGATAATATCACCACCTTCAACACCTCTTTGTTCTTTTGTCTGTGACATCTTTTGGTTATCTCCACCTATCACTGGCTCTACTTGTCCCACCCCCCCTTAAACCAGCTTATATTTCACCTCTCTTCTATTTTTACTTAGTTCTGTTGAAGAGTCATATAGATTCGAAGCATTAACTGTGTTCCTCTGCGCCGATGCTGCCAGACCTGCTGAGTTTCTCCAGGTATTTCTGTTTCTGTTTTGGATTTCCAGCATCCGCAGTTTTTTGCTTTTATCATCCAACTCTAGTTGTTGATAAGCGTGACCCACGTCAAGCTTTGTGTACATTCTCCCTCCTGCCAGATTGGCATTCAGGCCTTCAATTTTTGGAATGGGGTGCCTGTCTAGCTTGGCTCCTTAATTAACCATCAGTTTGTAGTCCCCACAAACTCGGATGCTTTGGTCGGGTTTAAGAATGGGGCCTATGGGGGCTGCCCATCCTGAGAACTGAACACATGGCATAATGCCCAGTTTTTCTAGTCTGTTCAGCTCAGTGTCAACTTTTTCTCTCAGAGTGTATGTCACTGTTCTTGCCTTCATGAAGCGAAGGGTTGCTTCAGGTTCCACATCAATCTTGGCCCCTGCAGGCCCTGGATTTTTTCTTAGTTCGTCCTGGATGATGGTGACGTGCTTTTTAAGTAGCTGTGGTAGCCCGCTTGCTCTCAACGGAAGTATTTCAGCCCATTCTAACTTAATCTCCTTTAACCAGTCTCAACCCAGGAGGCTTAGCCCTTCACCTGCTACCACCATCGAGGGTAACTGAGCTGACTGGACTCCATAATGGGCAGTTACTCTGCCTATGCCTTTCATTCGAATGTCGTCACCTGGCATGCTTTTAGCTTAGCTTCTGTTCGGTCCAAATTTAAATGATGTTCACCATTATTCAAATACCTGAAAGTGTGTTCCCCAATTGATGTAGTGGAAGCTCTTGTGTCCATTCCCTTTTTAACAGGTTTGCCGTTTCCTTTCGCTGTGACAAATATTGGTTCTGTCCTCCCAACTTTCAGATTAACCAATGAGTACGTGTCGGTATTTGTCCTTTCGGGTCTTGCAGACTTCAATTGTTCACAAGTCTGCTTGAATCTTTCCTTGCACTGCCTCATTATATGTCCATTTCTGAGACACTAGGAGCATTCGATTTTTTTTCAAACTGCCAATCGCTAAAAGACTGGTGGCTTCTACCTCTTATAAAATTATTCTTCGCTTTTGCTGTTAAGTTACTTATCTTTATTTTTCGGCTAGCTGGGGCTGTTCCCTGCTTCTCGGCAGAGTCTCGCTTTATGGCGCCTCTTTTGGTTGAGTTTTCCCACCCATTGTGGAGGATGGTACCTTGTATTTCTTGTGACACTTTTGCTGCACTTTCCACAGTCAGCGCTGTCTCTAGCATCTTCTTGAAATCCAAATTCATTTCAGGTGATAATCTCTTCTGAATGGAGTCCTCTTTCACACCACACACTAAACGATCTCTGAACATGTCGTTCAGAGTCATACCAAACTCACAGTGTTCCGTTAGCTTGCCTTGTAGCATGTAATCGTCTCACCTGGGGCTCTGTTTCGTGAATTAAACCTGAACCCCTGCATCGTGACTGAGGGCTTGGGTTGAAAGTGACCCTTCACGAGGTCCACCGATTCATCAAAATTCTTCAAATTTGGGGCACTGGGTGCAGTCAAGCTTCAGATCAAACCGTAGGTTTTGCTCCCACAAGTACGCAAGAGGATCGCTCGCCTCTTCTCTTTCCCCCATAATCTTGTTCGCTTGAACAAAGAATGTGAGGCGTTCTATACAATGAGACCAATCATCTGTGGCTGGTTCAATAGGATCAATTCTCCCATATTGTGGCATTTTGAGAGAGGACAACTTCTTAATTTCCAATGGAGCTTGCTATTTACAATCACTGGATGAGGTACAGTGCCAATTTCTTTCGAACTTGGTTTCTTCCGTTCAATCATGTTTTATCTTTGTCGCCAGTTTGTTGTAGGGTGGTCAAATTGTACTATTAGTGATAGAATTGATCTGCAGGCACTTTTTGGGTGGAAACGTTAAGTTTATTTACAATATAATCAGCAGCAACTACAGTGTACTTTCAACTCCAACTCTATCTCTACACCGGCTGCTAAGCTGCCCTCCTATTGGTTACTACAGATCATGTGATCTGCCCTAACGAGTATTATTCTTAAAGGTACATTACACACTAACTAAAACCACGATTACTACAGAGGGGCAGACAGAGAGAGTGCAGGAGATAAACAGGAAGCGAGAGACAGAGAGAAAAAGAAAAACAGAGGGTGAGAGCACAAGAGGGAGAGAGAGAGATCAAAAGAATGACTGAGTGAGAGAAACAGAGAGTGACAGAGAGAGAGAGAGAACAGGAAAGACAGAGAGTGGGAGGGCGGAGAAAGAGAGAGAGAGAGCAAGAGTGAGAGAGACACAGAGTGAGAGAGAGCAAGAAAGACAGAGAGAGAACAGGAAAGAGAGAGAGCGAGAGAGGGTTAGGAAGAGAGAAACACAGAGAGAGAGAGAGAGAGCAAGAGTGAGAGAGAGAGACAGAGATAAAGAATGTGAGAGAAAGAAAGACAGAGAGAGAAGGTGAGAGAAGCGAGATAGATGGAAAGAACCTGAGAGAGGAAGAGTGGGGTAAGGAGGGAGAGGGGGAGGGTGGGCTGGAGGGAAAGAGAGGGAGGAATGGAGAGAACAGGCTGCTGGAGAAGATATAGAGGCAGACAGTGTGTGAGGGAACAGAGTGAGAGAGAGTGAAAGTGGAGGAGATGGAGAGAAGGAAGGAGTGAGAACCAGAGTCAGAGAGAGACAAAGAGAAAGAGAGAAAGGAATGTAGGAGACAGAGAGAGATGAGATTCAAACAGAGAGAGAGAGAGAGAGATCCAGGCAGAGAGATTCAGAGAGAGAGAGATTCAGACAGACAGAGACAGAAAGCGTAAAAGAGTGAGAGAGAAAAAGAGAGAGAGACAGATAGAAGAGAGAGAGAGAGATTCAGACAGAGAGAGAGAGAGAGGGACAGGAAGATGGATGGCCAGGAGAGAGAGAGAAAGATAGATGGAAAGAGATACATAGAGAGAAAGAGGGAGACTGAGAGATTCAGACAGAGAGAGAGAGACAGAGAGAGATGGACAGATAGATTGAAAGAAAGAAACTGAGAGTGAAAGAGAGAGAGAGAGAGAGAGAGGGATGGACATAGAGACAAGGAGAGAGAGAGAGATGGAGAGGAAGAAGAGGAAGAGTGCAACTCCTGCGAGAGAGAGATTGAGGGGATTGCACTAGAGAGAAGGCGATTGAGAGAATGAAGCAATGAGAGAGAGAGAGACACAGTAAGAGTGAAGCGAAGGGAGAGGGCAGCAGGTAGAAGGGAGGGACAGAAAGAGAGAGCAAGGAATAGGACGAGAGAGAGACAACAAGCAGAAACAGTGAGGGGAAGAGAGCGGGGGAGGGAGAAAGAACCTGGGAAAGATACAGAAATGGGACATGAGGGGAGAGAAGGCCAGAGCCAGGATGGATAGAGGGGGAAGAGAGAGAGGATCAGGGGGAGAGAGCAAGTGAGGGAGAGAGCAGAAGAGTAGAGGGGAGAGAGAGAGGTGAGAGGTGAGAGATAGTGAGGCAGAAAGAGAGAGAGCGCGAGGGAAAGAGCTTCGGTTTGGTAGAATGACAGAGACAGATTTAGAGAGAGAGAGGGAGAGGAGAGAGTGTGGGTGGGAATGTGGAAGTAAGCCATAGTGAGAGAGAGGGAGAGAGCGAGAAGGAGAGAGAGAGAGAGGGGAGGGAGGGAGAGGATAGAGTGAGGCAGAGGGAATGTGGGAGAAAGGTATAGAGAGCGAGAGAGGGGGAGAGAGTAGGGGAGGGAGAGAGAGAGTGCATGGACTGAGGCAGAGAGAATGTGGGAGTAAGCCATAGTGAGAGAGGGAGAGAGACGGGGGAGAGAAGAGAGAGAGGGGAGGGAGGGAGAGAGAGAGAGAGAGAGAGGGTAGAGTGAGGCAGAGAGAATGTGGGAGAAGGCAATAGAGAGAGAGGGAGAGAGAGAGAGAGAGGGAGAGAGGATAGAGTGAGGCAGAGAGAATGTGGGAGAAGGCAATAGAGAGAGAGGGAGAGAGAGAGAGAGGGAGAGAGGATAGAGTGAGGCAGAGAGAATGTGGGAGAAGGCAATAGAGAGAGAGAGAGAGAGAGGATAGAGTGAGGCAGAGAGAATGTGGGAGAAAGCAACAGAGAGAGAGGGAGAGAGAGAGAGGGAGAGAGGATAGAGTGAGGCAGAGAGAATGTGGGAGAAGGCAATAGAGAGAGAGGGAGAGAGAGAGAGAGGATAGAGTGAGACAGAGAGAATGTGGGAGAAAGCATTAGAGAGAGAGGGAGAGTGAGAGAGAGGGAGAGAGGATAGAGTGAGGCAGAGAGAATTTAGGAGAAGGCAATAGAGAGAGAGGGAGAGAGAGAGGGAGAGGGAGAGAGGATAGAGTGAGGCAGAGAGAATGTGGGAGAAGGCAATAGAGAGAGAGGGAGAGAGAGGGAGAGGGAGAGAGGATAGAGTGAGGCAGAGAGAATGTGGGAGAAGGCAATAGAGAGAGAGGGAGAGAGAGAGGGAGAGGGAGAGAGGATAGAGTGAGGCAGAGAGAATGTGGGAGAAGGCAATAGAGAGAGAGGGAGAGAGAGGGAGAGGGAGAGAGGATAGAGTGAGGCAGAGAGAATGTGGGAGAAGGCAATAGAGAGAGAGGGAGAGAGAGAGGGAGAGGGAGAGAGGATAGAGTGAGGCAGAGAGAATGTGGGAGAAGGCAATAGAGAGAGAGGGAGAGAGAGGGAGAGGGAGAGAGGATAGAGTGAGGCAGAGAGAATGTGGGAGAAAGCCAAAGAGAGAGAGAGAGAGAGAGCGATAGAGAGGGGAAGGAGTGAGACAGAGAGAGAGGGAGGGGGCAGAGAGATTGAAGTTCTCGAGAGAGAGAGATGTGAGGGAGAGGAGGAATGAGTGAGATGGTGGAAAGCTTTGCAGGAGTGGTAGATGGGCTGAATGGCGCACTACTGCATATAAAGGCCAAGTATAATTGGGAGCTCAGTGACCATCAATCCTCACAATCCGAATCACAAGTTCCGAAACCAAGAAAATAAAGCTGCAGAATCCAGGCTGTCCCCCGGTGCCAGTACTGAGGGAGTGCTGCACTGTCAGAGGGAGATGTATATACTCTGGGTTCAATCTCCATAATCCAGCCCGACACTCCCCCCGGTGCCAGTACTGACGGAGTGCTGCACTGTCGGAGATAGATGTATATACTCTAGGATTTGAGATCCATAATCCAGACTGACACTCCCCCCGCTGCCAGTACTGAGGGAGTGCTGCACTGTCAGAGGGAGATGTATATACTCTAGGATTTGAACTCCATATTCCAGACCAATACTCCCCCCGGTGCCAGTACTGAGGGAGTGCTGCACTGTCGGAGGGAGATGTATATACTCTAGGATTTGAGCCCCATAATCCAGGCCGACACTCCCCCCGGTGCCAGTACTGAGGGAGTGCTGCACTGTCAGAGGGAGATGTATATACTCTAGGATTTGAGCTCCGTATTCCAGGCCGACACTCCCCCCGGTGCCAGTACTGAGGGAGTGCTGCACTGTCAGAGGGAGATGTATATACTCTAGGATTTGAACTCCATATTCCAGGCCGACACTCCCCCCGGTGCCAGTACTGAGGGAGTGCTGCACTGTCAGAGGTAGATGTATATACTCTAGGATTTAACTCCATAATCCAGACCGACACTCCCCCCGGTGCCAGTACTGAGGGAGTGCTGCACTGTCGGAGGGAGATATATATACTCTAGGATTTAACTCCATAATCCAGGCCGACAGTCCCCCCGGTGCCAGTACTGAGGGAGTGCTGCACTTTCAGAGGGAGATGTATATACTCTAGGATTTAACTCCATAATCCAGGCCGACAGTCCCCCCGGTGCCAGTACTGAGGGAGTGCTGCACTGTCAGAGGGAGATGTATATAATCTAGGATTTAACTCCATAATCCAGGCCGACAGTCCCCCCGGTGCCAGTACTGAGGGAGTGCTGCACTGTCAGAGGGAGATGTATATACTCTAGGATTTAACTCCATAATCCAGGCCGACAGTCCCCCCGGTGCCAGTACTGAGGGAGTGCTGCACTGTCAGTGGGAGATGTATATACTCTAGGATTTAACTCCATAATCCAGGCTGACAGTCCCCCCGGTGCCAGTACTGAGGGAGTGCTGCACTGTCAGAGGGAGATGTATATACTCTAGGATTTAACTCCATAATCCAGGCCGACAGTCCCCCCGGTGCCAGTACTGAGGGAGTGCTGCACTGTCAGAGGGAGATGTATATACTCTAGGATTTAACTCCATAATCCAGGCCGACAGTCCCCCCGGTGCCAGTACTGAGGGAGTGCTGCACTGTCAGAGGGAGATGTATATACTCTAGGATTTAACTCCATAATCCAGGCCGACAGTCCCCCCGGTGCCAGTACTGAGGGAGTGCTGCACTGTCAGAGGGAGATGTATATACTCTAGGATTTAACTCCATAATCCAGGCCGACAGTCCCCCCGGTGCCAGTACTGAGGGAGTGCTGCACTGTCCAAGGTAGAAGTATATACTCTAGGATTTGATCTCCATAATCCAGACTGACACTCCCTCCGGTGACAGTACTGAGGGAGTGCTGCACTGTCGGAGGGAGATGTATATACTCTAGGATTTGAGCTCTATAATCCAGGCCGACACTCCCCCCGGTGCCAGTACTGAGGGAGTGCTGCACTGTCGGAGGGAGATGTATATACTCTAGGATTTGAGCTCCATAATCCAGGCCGACACTCCCCCCGGTGCCAGTACTGAGGGAGTGCTGCACTGTCGGAGGGAGATGTATATACTCTAGGATTAGAGTACACTCCCCCTTCTGGCTGTACTGAGGGAGTGCTGCACTGTCAGAGGGAGATGTATATACTCTAGGATTAGAGTACACTCCCCCTTCTGGCTGTACTGAGGGAGTGCTGCACTGTCAGAGGTAGATATATATACTCTAGGATTTGAACTCCATAATCCAGCCCGACACTCCCCCCTTTGCCAGTACTGAGGGAGTGCTGCACTGTCAGAGGGAGATGTATATACTCTAGGATTTAACTCCATAATCCAGGCCGACAGTCCCCCCGGTGCCAGTACTGAGGGAGTGCTGCACTGTCGGAGGGAGATGTATATACTCTAGGATTTGAGCCCCATAATCCAGGCCGACACTCCCCCCGGTGCCAGTACTGAGGGAGTGCTGCACTGTCAGAGGGAGATGTATATACTCTAGGATTTAACTCCATAATCCAGGCCGACAGTCCCCCCGGTGCCAGTACTGAGGGAGTGCTGCACTGTCAGAGGGAGATGTATATACTCTAGGATTTAACTCCATAATCCAGGCCGACAGTCCCCCCGGTGCCAGTACTGAGGGAGTGCTGCACTGTCAGAGGGAGATATATATACTCTAGGATTTTGGCTCCATAATCCAGGCCGACACTCCCCCAGTTGCCATTACTGAGGGAGTGCTGCACTGTCGGAGGCAGAAGGACATTCTCTAGGATTTTAGCTCCATTCTCTAGGCCGACAGTCCCCCTGCTCTCAGTACTGAGGGAGTGTTGCACTGTCGGAGGGAGATGTATATACTCTAGGATTTGAGATCCATAATCCAGGGCGACACTCCCCCCAGTGCCAGTACTGAGGGAGTGCTGCACTGTCGGAGGGAGATGTATATACTCTAGGATTTGAGATCCATAATCCAGGGCGACACTCCCCCCAGTGCCAGTACTGAGGGAGTGCTGCACTGTCGGAGGGAGATGTATAAAATCTAGGATTTGCGCTCCGCAGTCTAGTCCGACACTCACCCCCGGTGTCAGTACTGAGGGAGTGCTGCACTGTTGGAGGGAGATGTATATACTCTAGGATTTGAGCTCTATAATCCAGGCCCACACTCCCCCCGGGGTCGGTACTGAGGGAGTGCTGCACTGTCGGAGGGAGATGTATATACTCTAGGATTTGAGCCCCATAATCCAGGCTGACACCCCCCCCCCGGTGCCAGTACTGAGGGAGTGCTGCACTGTCGGAGGGAGATGTATAAAATCTAGGATTTGCGCTCCACAATCTAGTCCGACAATGCCCCCCGGTGCCAGTACTGAGGGAGTGCTGCACTGTCGGATGGAGATGTATATTCTCTACGATTTGAGCCCCATTCTCTAGGCCGTCAGTCCCCCTCGTGCCAGTACTGAGGGAATGCTGCACTGACGGAGGGAAATGTATATACTCTAGGATTTGAGCTACATAATCTAGGCTGACACTCCCCCCGGTGCCAGTACTGAGGGAGTGCTGCACTGTCGGAGGGAGATGTATATACTGTGGGATTTGAGCTCCATTATCCAGGCCGACATTCCCCCCGGTGCCAGTACTGAGGGAGTGCTGCACTGTCGGAGGGAGATGTATATACTCTAGGATTTGAGCTACATAATCTAGGCTGACACTCCCCTCGGTGCCAGTACTGAGGGAGTGCTGCACTGTCGGAGGGAGATATATATACTCTAGGATTTTGGCTCCATAATCCAGGCCGACACTCCCCCAGTTGCCATTACTGAGGGAGTGCTGCACTGTCGGAGGCAGAAGCACATTCTCTAGGATTTTAGCTCCATTCTCAAGGCTGACAGTCCCCCTGCTCTCAGTACTGAGGGAGTGCTGCACTGTCGGAGGTTGATGTATATACTCTAGGATTTGAACTCCATAATCCAGGCCGACACTCCCCCCGGTGCCAGTACTGAGGGAGTGCTGCACTGTCGGAGGTTGATGTATATACTCTAGGATTTGAACTCCATAATCCAGGACGACACTCCCCCCCGGTGCCAGTACTGAGGGAGTGCTGCACTGTCAGAAGGAGATGTATATACTCTAGGATTTTAGCTCCATAATCCAGACCGATACTCCCCCCGGTGCCAGTACTGAGGGACTGCTGCACTGTCGGAGGGAGATGTATATACTCTGAGATTTGAGAACGATAATCGAGGCCGGCACTCCCCCCTGGTGCCAGTACTGAGGGAGTGCTGCACTGTCGGAGGGAGATGTATATACTCTAGGATTTGAGCTACATAATCCAGGCTGAGACTCCCTCCCGGTGCCAGTACTGAGGGAGTGCTGCACTGTCGGAGGGAGATGTATATACTCTAGGATTTGAGCTACATAATCCAGGCTGAGACTCCCTCCCGGTGCCAGTACTGAGGGAGTGCTGCACTGTCGGAGGGAGATGTATATACTCTAGGATTTGAGCTACATAATCCAGGCTGAGACTCCCTCCCGGTGCCAGTACTGAGTGAGTGCTGCACTGTCGGAGGGAGATGTATATACTCTGAGATTTGAGAACGATAATCGAGGCCGGCACTCCCCCCTGGTGCCAG
Organism: Carcharodon carcharias; assembly: GCF_017639515.1. Taxonomy (NCBI): domain Eukaryota; kingdom Metazoa; phylum Chordata; class Chondrichthyes; order Lamniformes; family Lamnidae; genus Carcharodon; species Carcharodon carcharias. The sequence goes on along the minus strand of NC_054505.1, from coordinate 2,618,364 downwards.
TACTGAGGGAGTGCTGCACTGTCGGAGGGATATGTATATACTCTAGGATTTTAGCTCCATAATCCAGATCGATACTCCCCCCGGTGCCAGTACTGAGGGAGTGCTGCACTGTCGGAAGGAGATGTATATACTCTAGGATTTGAGCTCCATAACCAAGCCCGACACTCCCCCTAGTGGCTGTCATGAGGGAGTGCTGCACTGTCGGAGGGAGATGTATATACTCTAGGATTTGAGGTCCATAATCCAGGCCGACACTCCCCCCCGGTGCCAGTACTGAGGGAGTGCTGCACTGTCGGAGGGAGATGTATATACTCTAGGATTTGAACTCCATAATCCAGGCCGACACTCACCCCGGTGCCAGTACTGAGGGAGTGCTGCACTGTCGGAGGGAGATGTTTATGTAGGAACCTCGTGTGGAATTGGTGTGGAACTCCCTCCCTCACAGCACTGTGGGTGTACCTACACCACAGGGAGAAAACCTTGGAACTTCCTCCCTAACAGCACTGTGGGTGTACCTACACCACAGGGACAAAATCCTGGAACTCCCTCCCTAACAGCACTGTGGGTGTACCTACACCACAGGGAGAAAACCTTGGAACTTCCTCCCTAACAGCACTGTGGGTGTACCTACACCACAGGGACAAAATCCTGGACCTCCCTCCCTAACAGCACGGTGGGTGTACCTACTGTTGACATTGCTACTTCAGCTATTGAACTGGGTAAACACGCTTATCGTTGGCCTGAGTGAGGTGTCAGGGCTTTGAACTCTGGCAACTGTTTAACAACGTGACAGGTCACTGCTTCCCTTCCTGCATGTCCCTGAGCAACAGCAACCTGCATTTATATAGCACCATCAATGGAGCAGCCCCTCCCAGGGGGTGCCCATGGGATTGCCAAAGAGGCAAAATGCTTGGAAGAGGTGCCCGCGAGGGGCTGGTCACCAACAGCCCGGCCAATGATGCAGGATTTAATGGGTATCTGAAACGAGGAGAGAGAAAGGGAGAGAGAGGCGGAGGGTTTTAGGGAGGGAATTCCAGAGCTTAGCCCCCCCCACCCCCCCTTGCCCCTGCCCCTCCACTAGGCAGTTGACGGGGAGCGATGGAGACAGGGCGATGCCTGAGAGGACAGATCCTGAGGGACGCATAGGTCTCGGACGCTTGCTGAGTTGTAGCCGTGCACCTCGTAGGTGGTCACACTGTGCGTCGGTGGTGGAGGGAGTGAACGTTTTTGGATGGGGTGACGATCAAGCAGGGCTGCTTTGTCCTGGACGGTGTCGAGCTTCTTGAGTGTTGTGGGACCTGCACTCATCCAAGCAAGTGGGGAGTATCCCATCACGCTCCTGACTTGTTCCTTGTAGATGGTGGACAGGCTTTAGGGAGTCCGGAGGTGAGTTACTCGCTGCAGGATTCCCAGCCTCTGACCTGCTTCTGTAGCCACAGTATATATATGGCTGGTCCCAGTTCAGTATCTGGTCAATGGTAACCCTCAGAGTGTTGATGGTGGGGGATTCAGTGATGGGAATGTCATTGAATGTCAAGAGGCGATGGTTGGATTCTCTCTTGTTGGAGATGGACATTGCCTGGCACTTGCGTGGTGTGAATGTTACTTGCCACATGTCAGCCCTGATGTAGTCGTACAAGGAAATTGCCATTGGATTTGGACAGATGCATTTTAATGAGGTGACTGGAGACAGCGCTGGGCTCCCATCGTTCACTGCATCTGGCCTGGACGTAGGCCTCTCTGTGATTCATCACCCGCACCATGACTGGCTGCATCTCCCATTGGCTCAGGGTCAGGGGTCTGTCTCCCCCAGCCTCTTAAAGGGCTCATGTACCTCCTAATCTCATTCCCGCAGTTTCCGTTTTGGGGTGGGGATGAGGGGGAGATTTAGTAAAACTAGGAATAAAAAGGGGGGGGTGAAATGAGATTTACCACCTCAAACATTAATTTATTCAGTTACTCCTCAGATACTGAAGCAGCCCATGTCCAAATGCAGCAAGACCTGGACAATATCCAGGCTTGGGGCTGACAAGTGGCAAGTAACATTCATGTCACAAGAGTGACAGGCAATGACCATCTCCAACAAGAGAGAATCCATCCATCGCCCCTTGATGTTCAAAGGCATTACCATCACTGAATCCCCCACTACAACATCCTGGGGTTACCATTGACCAGAAACTTAACTGGCCCTACCATATAAATACTGTGGTTACAGAGGCTGGGAATCCTGTGATGATTAACTCACCTCCTGACTCCCCAAAGCCTGTCCACCATCTACAAGGCACAAGTTAGGAGTGTGATGGAATACTCTCCACTTGCCTGGATGAGTGCAGCTCCCACAACACTCAAGAAGCTCGACATCATCCAGCACAAAGTAGCCCCGCTTGATTGGCACAACATCCACAAACATTCATTCCCTCCACCACCGACACACAGTACTAGCAGTGTGTATTCCATCTACAAGATGCACTGCAGCAACTCACCAAGGATCCTTCGAGAGCACCTTCCAAACCCATGACCACTACCATCTAGAAGAACAAGGGCAGCAGACACATGGGAACACCACCACCTGGAAGTTCCCCTCCAAGTCACTCACCATCCTGACTTGGAAATATATCAGCTGTTCCTTCACTGTCGCTGGGTCAAAATCCTGGAACTCCCTCCCTAACAGCGCTGTGGGTGTAGCTACACCACACGGACAAAATCCTGGAACACCCTTCCTAACAGCACTGTGGGTGTACCTACACCACAGGGACAACATGTGGAACTCCCCCCCTTAGAGCACTGTGGGTGTAGCTGCACCACACAGACAAAATCCTGGAACTCCCTCCCTAACAGCATTGTGGGTGTACCTACACCACAGGGACAACATCCTGGAACGCACTCCCTAACAGCCCTGTGGGTGTACCTACACCACAGGCACAAAATCCTGGAACTCCTTCCCTAACAGCACTGTGGGTGTACCTACACCACAGGGACAAAATCCTGGAACTCCCTCCCTAACAGCATTGTGGGTGTACCTACATCACAGGGACAAAATCCTGGAACTCCCTCCCTAACAGCACTGTGGGTGTACCTACACCACAGGGACAAAATCATGGAACTCCCTCCCTAACAGCTCTGTGGGTGTACCTACATCACAGGGACTGCAGCGGTTCGAGAAGGCAGCTCACCGCCACCTTCACAAGGGGCAATTAGGGACGGGCAATAAATGCTGGGCCCAGCCAGCGACGCCCATGTCCTGTGAGTGAATAAAAAATGTGTTGGAAGCAGTTAATTCTAATACTGACTGACAGCTAGTTACCCCGAAACTCATTGGAATTGCTATTACCATCTTTCAAGAAACGTTTCGTTGTTCATTTCAAGTTAATTTGCTATCAAAGATCTGGAACTCGTTTATACTTCCCTATCATGAATTACCAATGCTGAGGGAACTCAGGGTGAGGCCATTCAGCCCCTCCACCACTATTCTCCCCTCTCATGAGGTCATCTTCGGCCTGTATACTTTCTCCACAACAGTCTTGGATTTGTATTTTGTAACAGGCCGTGTCTGAACTTTGTGAACCATTGGTTGGGTCTCACGGTTGGGTAGGGTTTTGGCGAGACCACATCTGGAATAGTGCACGCAGTTTTGGTCTCCACATTTAAGGAAGGATATTGGGGGGCGGTATAGCGTAAGTTCACTGGATTGGTCCCTGGGATGAGGGGGCTGTCCTATGATGAGACCCTGAGTAAATTGGGCTCTAGTTTTGGGGGAGGTGATGGTGTAGTGGGATTGTCGCTGGACTGGTAATCTCGAGACCCAGGGTAATGGGTCTGGGAACCAGGATTTGAATCCCATCACAGCAGATTATTGTATTTGAATTTAATAGAAATCGTGATTTAAAAGTCTAATTTTTTTCTTATCGTGTCCACGGACAGTCTAAACACGGCCCAGCCAGAACTGGACACATTTTTGTGCCTTGTTGTTGAATTCGGCAAGATCTGCAACAGTGTAGGGTTCCTCTAGTGATAGACATTGCAGGAGATGTTGCATAGACTGTGGGTCAGTTCCACATTCACAAGTTATCGCGATCCAATGATGGCCATGAAACCAGTGTCGATTGTTGTAAAAGGCCATCCGGTTCACTAATGCCCTTTAGGGAAGGAAATCTGCCGTCCTTACCTGGTCTGGCCTGGCCTACGTGTGACTCCAGACCTACAGCATCGTGGTTGACTCTGAAATGGCTGAGCAAGCCTCTCAGTTCTCAAGGGGCAATTAGGGATGGGAAATAAATGCTAGCCAGAGACACAAATAAGACAAAGAACGATTGGAAAGATTGCCAAAAAGCTGAAAAGTCAAATTAACCTGGAAGGGTAAGACATCGCAACAGTCTGGTGAACAGGCGAAGCTCACTGTTTAACACTGCCACCATGCAGTGGGAAGACGATTGCTATTCTGCCTTCGAACCAAAAAAGATACACACATGAGTGAGGGGGCGTACAAATGGAAATACTGATGTGATATGTATCATGAGGAATGGCGGGTCGTAGAAAAGCATTGTGTCCCCCTCAGGCGTGTTCTTGCTGCTTACAGAGGACAGGGCCCTATATCTAAAGGCACATCCCCTTGGGCAGCTTGGAATAGGCAGAGTATTGACTCAGAGCATAACGACCAACGTTAGATGTGTTACAACCGAGATGGGTCCCTCTACTCCACGGGTCACAACATATATGTCAATCACTCCTCTGGCTAGCTACATGGCCAAATATGGGCTTTATCTTCGAATCTCAGCATGACCACACAATGACAAGGTTTCTTCAATAAACAACGTTTTTAGTTTATTATAAAACCAGACGTGTCTCGTGGAGAGACAAAGCTTATTAATATACAGTATGAAATATGAAAGTGTAATAATGAGCTTATTTAAGGAAGGTTGTGCATGCTTTAGCAGCAGTTCAGAGAAGGTTTACCAGACTAACACCAGGAATGGGCGGGTTGTCTTACAAGGAAAGGTTGGACAGACTCGGCTTGTATCCGCTGGAGTTTAGAAGAATGAGAGGAGACTCGATTGAAACATGTACGATCCTGAGGGGCCTTGACAGGGTGGATGTGGAGAGAATATTTCCTCTTGCGGGAGAATCTAGAACAGTGGGGGTGGAGGGTGGGGGGTCACTGTTTAAAAATAAGAGGTCGCCCATGTGAAACAGGGATGAGGTGAAATATTTTCACTCAGAGTCGTGAGTCTTTGGAACCCTCTTCCTGGAAAGGAGTTGGAAGCAGAGTCTTTGAATATTTTTCAGGCAGAGGTGGATAGGTTCTTGGTAATCAAGGAGGGTGGGTGGGATGCAGATTTCAGGTTACGATCAGATCTGCCACGATCTTATTAAAAGGCAGAGTGATCTCGAAGGGCTGAATGGCCTCCTCCTCCTTCTCCTTGTTCATACTCTTTCTAAATACACAAACACACACACAAACACATGCACACACATACACGGACACACATACACACGCACACAAACACACACACACACAAACACATGCACACACGTACACACAAACACACACAAACACATGCAACCATGCACACACACGCACACACACACACACACACACACGCACACATGCACACACGCACACACACACACACACATGCACACACACACACCCACAAACACATGCACACGCACACACACACCCAGACATGCACACAAACACACATACACATGCACATATATGCACACAAACACACAAGCACACATACACACACGCACACATATACAGACGCACACATACACAGACGCACACACACAAACACACACACACAAACACACACAAACACACACACACACATGCACACACAAACACACACAAACACACACACACCAAAAAAAAAGAGGAATTCTGTCCAAAGGTGAAAAATTAATGGTTCAAGGGAAAAGGATAGATGGTGGAGGTGTCCAGGTTATACTGTTGGTCTCTCACCACTGGTCTGGGAAACAACTGTTGGCAATTACACTAATTTTCAGGCAGACTTTAAGGAAAACTTGTGGTCAGTCAATGTCAGAACGTGGGGAAACTTCCATTCAATCTCTGATTTGGGACTGGGTCAGAAGCTTCGGGAGCTGTTATATCCTTTACCCAAGCAGTTGACATTTTCACCCTCCAAAGGAAAACCCAAACCAGCTTTTAAACAATTCTTCCGACATGTTTTCTTTTGGAAAGCCAGAAACCACCATGTGAACATCGACCAGAGTCAAGAGGTTTCTAGTGTCTTTAAAAAAATACCTAATTCCCTTTTCGTGTTAAAATGCTGTCTTTTCCAGGGACACCAGCAACAGGAGACTTTGCATTAACCCCTTAAGGGGCAGTCTATTTAAAAAACAAGCACAAATTCTTCCGGAATGTTCATAGCCCTTGAAGATGAAATGTTTTCTGTAATTGAAGCGCTTGTGCCAGGAGCAATTCTGAGATTGGACAGCACTTATTGAACAATCCTGAGTGTGATAAGAATTGCACTGACAGCCATTTTAAGATTGTCCATTGGGCTTGCAATATGGCTCACTTATACGTGCTAGAGGTTACATACATTCACACTTTGCAGGCAAAAGAAACAGGTCCAGCCATTTTGTCTTTTTTGACTTAAACTAATGCATGGGGGAAAGTAGCTCACTGGTACATTCTCCATGGCAACGACCAATCAGAGTCAATGTGCCAGCCAATCAGGGCTCTTTTCTACATGCTGTACAAATTGTTGCTCCCTCTGAAATTTGGCATTTTTTGGCACCTGTCCTGATGAGTGCAAGAGGAAAAGCTACGAAACCAGGTCTCTCTTTCCAGGTGAAGAGAATTGTTTCAACTCAGTGAGTTGTCATGGCATGGGATGCACTACCTGGGAATGTGGCAGAAGCCAGCTCCTAAACTCGGGAATGCCCTCCCTAAACTGCCCTGCCACTCTCGCTGCCCTCCTTCAAGATGCTCTTTAGACAAGCCTCTTTGAACTATCTCCATTCTCCCACAGTCCCACAGAGTGGTTGTTATCCCTAAGGGGTCATTAAAGCACATGCGAGTCCAATCAGCCCATCGAGTCCATGCTGGCTCTTGCTAGTGCAAGCTAATTTTTCCCACTTCTGCTCTCTATCGACAACACTCCAGAAGCTGGACACCATGGTAGACTAAGTCACCCTGCTTGACTGTCACCCCATCATCCACCACCGTCAACCTTCACTCCCTCCACCACCAATGCACAGTAGCAAGAGTGTGTGTACCATCTACAAGATGCACAGCAGCAACTCACCAAGGCTCCTTAGACAGCACCTTCCAAACCCACGACCACTACCATCTAGAAGGACAAGGGCAGCAGACACATGGGAACACCATCACTTGGAAGTCCCCATCTGAGCAAAACTGGAGTCAATGGGAATCAGGGGGAAAGCTCTCCGCTGGTTGGAGTCATACCCAGCACAAAGGATGATGGTTGTGGTTGTTGGAGGTCGGTCATCTCAGCTCCAGGACATCACTGTAGGAGTTCCTCAGGGTAGTGTCCTCGGCCCAACCATCTTCAGCTGCTTCATCAATGACCTTCCTTCCATCATTAGGTCAGAAGGGGGATGTTCGCTGATGATTGGACAATGTTCAGCACCATTCACGACTCCTCAGACACTGAAGTAGCCCATGTCCAAATGCAGCAAGACCTGGACAGTATCCAGTCTTGGGCTGACAAGGGGCCAGTAATATTCATGCCACACAAGTGCCAGGCAAGAGAGAATCCAACCATCGCCCCTTGATGGTCAATGGCATTACCATCACTGAATCCCCCACTATCAACATCCTGGGGGTTACCATTGACCAGAAACTGAACAGGAACAGCCAAATAAATACTGTGGCTACAAGAGCAGGTCAGAGACTGGGAATCCTGCAGTGAGTAACTCACCTCCTGACTCCCCAAAGCCTGTCCACCATCTACAAGGCACAAGTCAGGAGTGTGATGGGATACTCCCCACTTGCCTGGATGAGTGCAGCACCCACAACACTCAAGAAGCTCGACACCATCCAGGACAAAGCAGCCCTGCTTGAATGGCATCCATTCCAAAAACATGCACTCCCTCCACCACCGTTGCAAAGTACCAGCAGAGTGTGTACCATCTACAAGATGCACTGCAGCAACTCACCAAGGCTCCTTTCACAGCACCTTCCAAACACATGTACAATACCACCTAGAAGGACAAGGGCAGCAGTCACATGGGAACATCACCACCTGGAAGTTCCCCACCAAGTCACTCACCATCCTGACTTGGAAATATATCAGCCATTCCTTCACTGTTGCTGGGTCAAAATCCTGTAACTCCCTCCCAACAGCACTGTGGGTGTACTTACACCACAGGGATAAAATCCTGGAACTCCCACCCTAACAGCACTGTGGGTGTACCTACACCACAGGGACAAAATCCTGGAACTCCCTCCCTAATAGCACTGTGGGTGTACCTACACCACAGGGACAAAATCCTGGAACTCCCTCTCCCACAGCACTGTGGGTGTACGTACACCACAGGGGCTGCAGTGATTCAAGAAGGCAGCTCACCCACCACCTTCTCAAGGGGCAATTAGGGATGGGCGATTAATGTTGGTCTGGCCAGTGACACCCACATCCCATGAAAGATTATGTACCAAAGGATAACTCTATCCCAATTGCCTTGTAGGGTTATGCCCGTGCAATATCTATCCAATTTTCTTTTGCAATGATTGTTTGTGCTTTCACCAACGTCGTGGGCAGCAAGTTCCAGCTCATATCCACCTGCGGTGTAAGCGAGTTCTTTCTCAGGTCCCCCACCACCCCACGTCACTTGTCTAAAAGCTTAAACCTGTCTCCTCTGGTCCATGTCCCATTAGCTAACGGGAAGAGCTTTCCCTTGTCTCCTTCGTCCAAAACTGTCATCATCCCGCACATCTCCGTCAGATCTTTCCCCTTCATTCTCCTTCGCTCCAAGGAGGACCATCCCGGCGCTCCCACCTCTCACCCCCGTCGCTAAAGGTCTCGCATCCCTTGGAGCCATCCTGGTTACTCTCCCTCCTCACCCTCTGGAGGTGCCTCTTTTCAGAAGCATGGGGACCAGGAACTGACTGATCAAGAAGGGGTAGAATTCCAAGGGGGATGGCGGGAGGGATGGGGGAGTGGGTGGTGAGGGAGGGGAAGTATTTGCAGAGCTATGGGGAGTGGGACTGATTGGCTCCCTCATTCAAAGGGCTAGCAGAGGCTTGAAGGGTTGAACTGCCTCCTTCTGCGCATCCATCATTCTCTGGAACCAGAAAACCTACATACTGGGCATCAGTGGGCTGGGAGATTTAATTTCCTTATTAACTAAATGTGCACATTAAACGTTAAAAAGCCAGGAACCATGATTTAGACAGTGGATGTTATTTGACTTTGAGGTTGTGCCTTGGTTCCGAGATACCCTGAGTGAGCCGTGTGCGTGTTTCGAGTGGAACTGAAGCCGTTCTTTTGCCATTGTGTGGCTGGCACTCCTCGGTCGCTTGCTCTCCGTCCCCCTGTATCCTATCGGACCTTCATCTCGGCGTAGACACAGGTCTCCTCATTGTCTGGCCAGCTCTGAGGCTGGGCGTGGGGATTGACGACTCTCCGATTGAGAGCGGCAGGGTTCAGGGACGCGTAGAGAACATCAGGCTCCACCGCATTGTCTTCCTGCACAGCAGAAACGGTAGCGTGAGAGCACGGTACAGCAAAGAGGCCATTGGGTCCATTGTCCCTGTGTCGGCACTGCGTAGGTGCCATCCCATTCACCTCACTCCCCCTGGCGTTCCCCCCAATAGCACTGAAACTTGCCTCGTGGTCGCTCATCGAGTGGCTACAGCATAGAGGAAGGCCCTTCACCCCATCACATTCGGGCTGACCCATTTCAGGAGCAAATCAGCTGGTGCCAATCACCCAGCAGCCCCAGTCACTGGCCCCCTCCCTTCTGCCCCCCCCCCGCACCCGAAGCTCTGCAGTTTTTGTTCCTTTTCGGATAGTGGTCCCATTCCACTTGGAATGGCCTGACCGAACCCATCAAGAGTTCATTCAATCCCCTTTCGAAAGTTGCTATCGAACCTGCTTCTGCCGCACTTAAAGGCATTCTAACAGCTCGATCTGTCCGAAATAAGTGTCCCACTGTATCGACATCCTGGGGGTTACCATTGACCAGAAACTGAACTGGGACCAGCCACATAAATACTGTGGCTACAAGAGCAGGTCAGAGGCTCGGAATCCCGCAGTGAGTAACTCACCTCCTGACTCCTCCAAAGCCTGTACACCATCTACAAGGCACAACTCAGGAGTGTGATGGGATACTCCCCAATTGCGTGGATGAGTGCAGCTCCCACAACACTCAAGAAGCTCGACACCATCCAGGACATTGAAACATATATAATAGGAGCAGGAGGAGGTCAGTCAGCCCTTTGATTCTGCTCCACCATTCAATAAGATCATGGCTGATCCTCTATCTCAACATCATACCCCCCACTCACTCCCCAAACCCCTTGATGCCTTCAGAGTCCAGAAATCTATCTATTTCCTTCCTCAATATATTCACTGACTTGGCCTCCACAGCCTCTGTGGTAGAGAATTCTACAGGTTCACCACCCTCTGAGTGAAGAATTTTCCCCTCATCTCAGTCCTTAATGGTTTACCCTGTATCCTGAGATTGTGACCTTTTGTTCTAGACTCCACAAACACACAGCCAGAGGAAAGATCACCCCTGCATCCAGTCCGTCTCTGTCAGAATTTTATATGTTTCACTGAGATCCCCTCTCATTCTCCTAACCTCCAAATGAATACAAGCCTAGTCAGCCCAATCTCTCCTCATACAACAATCCTGTTATCCCAGGAATCAGTCTGGTGAACATTCACTGCGCTCCCTCTATGGCAAGTAATATTGCATCTGCCATGTATTTGCCCACTCACTCAACTTGCCTAAATCACCTTGAAGCCTTTAACATCCTCCTGACCACTCAAATTCACACCCAGTTCTGTGTCATCAAGCCAGGACAAAGCAGCCCCGCTTGATCGGCACCACATCCACAAACATTCACTCCCTCCACCACCGACGCACAGTAGCAGCAGTGTGTGTACCATCTACACGATGCACTGCAGCAACTCACTAAGGCTCCTTAGGCAGCACCTTCCAAACCCAAAACTGCTACCATCTAGCAGAACAACGGCAGCAGATGAATGGGAACAACACGACCTGGAAGTTCTCATCCGAGCCACTCACCATCCCTGACTTGGAAATATATCAGCTGTTCAGTCACTGTCACTGGGTCAAAATCCTGGAACTGCCTCCCTAACAGCACTGTGGGTGTACCTACACCACACGGACAAAATCCTGGAACTCCCTCCCTAACAGCACTGTGGGAGTACCTACACCACAGGGACAAAATCCTGGAACACCCTCACTAACAGCACTGTGGGTGTACCTACACCACAGGGACAAAATCCTGGAACTCCATCCCTAACAGCGCCGTGGGTGTACCAACATCACAGGGACAAAATCCTGGAACTCCATCCCTAACAGCACTGTGGGTGTACCTACATCACAGGGACAAAATCCTGGAACTCCATCCCTAACAGCACTGTGGGTGTACCTACATCACAGGGACAAAATCCTGGAACTCCATCCCTAACAGCACTGTGGGTGTACCTACATCACAGGGACAAAATCCTGGAACTCCCTCCCTAACAGCACTGTGGGTGTACCTACACCACAGGGACAAAATCCTGGAACTCCCTCCCTAACAGCACTGTGGGTGTACCTACACCACAGGGACAAAATCCTGGAACTCCGTCCCTAACAGCACTGTGGGTGTACCTACACCACAGGGACAAAATCCTGGAACTCCATCCCTAACAGCACTGTGGGTGTACCTACATCACAGGGACAAAATCCTGGAACTCCATCCCTAACAGCACTGTGGGTGTACCTACATCACAGGGACAAAATCCTGGAACTCCCTCCCTAACAGCACTGTGGGTGTACCTACACCACAGGGACAAATCCTGGAACTCCCTTCCTAACAGCACTGTGGGTGTACCTACACCACAGGGAGAAAATCCTGGAACTCCCTCCCTAACAGCACTTTGGGTGTACCGACACCACACAGATAAAATCCTGGAACTCCCTCCCTAACAGCACTGTGGGTGTACCTACATCACAGGGACAAAATCCTGGAACTCCCTCCCTAACAGCGCTGTGGGTGTACCTACATCACAGGGACAAAATCCTGGAACACCCTCCCTAACAGCACTGTGGGTGTACCTACATCACAGGGACAATATCCTGGATCTCCCTCCCTAACAGCACTGTGGGTGTACCTACACCACAGGGACAAAATCCTGGAACTCCCTCCCTAACAGCACTGTGGGTGTACCTACACCACAGGGACAAAATCCTGGAACTCCAACCCTAACAGCACTGTGGGTGTACCTACATCACAGGGACAAAATCCTGGAACTCCCTCCCTAACAGCATTGTGGGTGTACCTACCCCACAGGGACAAAATCCTGGAACTCCCTCGCTAACAGCACTGTATGTGTACCTGCACCACAGGGACAAAATCCTGGAACTCCTTCCCTAACAGCATTGTGGGTGTACCTACATCACAGGGACAAAATCCTGGAACTCCCTCCCTAACAGCATTGTGGGTGTACCTACATCACAGGGACAAAATCCTGGAACTCCCTCCCTAACAGCGACGTGGGTGTACCTACACCACAGGGACAAAATCCTGGAACTCCCTCCCTAACAGCACTGTGGGTGTACTTACACCACAGGGACTGCAGCAGCTCAAGTTGGTGGCTCACCACCTCCTTCTCAAGGGGCAATTATGAATGAATTAATCTAAAAGGCTGGCCAATCAGTTCTTCATGAGGTGTTGATTCACTGGCAGGGTCTGCATTAGGGATGGGAATGAAATGATGCCCGTATCCCATGAAAGAATAAATATCACAAGCAAAGGATTCATGGTACTCACATTATTATTGTTCGATGAAGGAACTGAAGCATCTAGTGAGGGAGAGAAATAAGTTTTAGCTGCATGTGAGACGGAACGTTCGATTGTCTTTATGTCCTTCTTTCAAAGCACTTGGTCCACTCATGGAGAATGTCATTCAATGGCTGTTAGACCATAAGACCATAAGACATAGGAGTAGATATTCAGCCATTCGGCCCATCGAGTCTGCTCCGCCATTCAATCATGGCTGATAAGTTTCTCAACCCCATTCTCCCGCCTTCTCCCTGTAACCTTTGAGCCCCTTACCAATCAAGAACCTATCTATCTCGGTCTTAAATACACTCAATGACCTGGCCTCCACAGCCTTCTGTGGCAGTGAATTCCATAGATTCACTGCTGTCTGGCTAAAGAAGTTTCTCCTCATCTCTGTTCTAAAAGGTCTTCCCTTTACTCTGAGGCTGTGCCCTCGGGTCCTAGTCTCTCCTACTAATGGAAACATCTTCCCCACGTCCACTCTATCCAGGCCTTTCAGTATTCTGTAAGTTTCAATCAGATCCCCTCCCCTCATCCTTCTAAACTACATTGAGTGTAGACCCAGAGTCCTCAAACCTTTTTCACTAATGTCCTTCAGGGAAGAAAATCTGCTGTCCTTACCCGGTCTGGCCTACATGTGACTCCACAGCAATGTGGCTGACTCTTAACTGCCCTCTGAAATGGCCTGAGGAAGCCACTCAGTTCAAGGGCAATTAGGGATGGGCAATGAATCCTGGCAATTGCTAGCGATGCCCATATATGGGATGGAATAGAATACATTGATTTGATACATCAAAATTTCGGAGAGTTTGGGACAATACTGCTTAAGGTGTGGCCTCACCTATCCCAGGAATCTGTCCGTTGCACCTCCTCTATGTTAAGTATATCCCCCCTAAACTAAGCAGACCAAACTGCGTGCGAAATCCCATCCCCGCTCTCACCAAATCCCAGCATTAGAAACAGAATGAGCTAAATTGAAGAGCTAATATAGGCAGAGGTGCCACAGCCAATTGGTCCCTATTTATGCTATGCTATCGCTATCACCTCCAACAAGAGAGAATCTAGCCATCATCCCTTGATGTTCAATGGCATTATAATTACTGAATCCCCCCACTATCAGTGCCCTGGGGGTTACCACTGACCAGAAACTCAACTGGATCAGCCATATAAATACTGTGGCTACAAGAGCAAGTCAGAGGCTGGGAATCCTGCAGCGAGTAACCCACCTCCTGACTCCCAAAAGCCTGTCCACCATCTACAAGGCACAAGTCAGAAGCCACCGGGAAGGACAAAGGCAGACACTCCCCCCCGGAGCCAGTACTGAGGGAGTGCTGCACTGTCGGAGGTAGATGTATATACTCTAGGATTTGAGCTCTATAATCCAGGCCGACACTCTCCCCGGTGTCAGTACTGAGAGAGTGCTGCGTTGTCGGAGGGAGATGTATATACTCGAGGATTTGAGCTCCATAATCCAGGCCGACACTCCCCCCAGTGCCAGTACTGAGGGAGTGCTGCACTGTCGGAAGTAGATGTATATACTCTAGGATTTGAGCTTCATAATCCAGGCTGACACTCCCCCCGCTGCCAGTACTGAGGGAGTGCTGCACTGTCGGAGATAGATGTATATACTCTAGGGTTTGAACTCCATAATCCAGGACGACACTCCCCCCGGTGTCAGTACTGAGGGAGTGCTGCACTGTTGGAGGGAGATGTATATACTCTAGGAATTGATCTCCATAATCCAGGCCGACACTCCCCCCCGGTGCTAATGCTGTAGGAGTGCTGCACTGTCGGAGGGACTGTCATTCGGGATGGGATGTTGGGCCCCTCTGAGGTGGATGTGCATTACTCCACGGCCTGTGTTTGAAGAAACCCGGTGTCCTGGGCCCTGTAATCATCCCTTAACCAACATCACTGCAGAAAAACAAGATGTCTGGGGTCATTAGCACTTTGTTGGTTGTGGGAGCTTGCTGTGCACTCATTGGCTGCCATGATTATTGCATGGCAAGAGTGCCCTGACTTTGGACAGATTTCATTGGCTGAGGCGTGATTTTGGAAGCCCTGAGATGGTGAAAGGGGCCTGAGGAGTGAAATTTATTTACCACGCAATGAGGTTCAGACTGAAGCAACCGCAGAGAGAGAGACCATCGAAGCATGGCGTGGTGTCTCGAGCAGACTGGGACGACTTCCAGTGAAATGTGGTGGAAACTGAATGGGGAAGGGCTTGTCCTGGTGTGCACCCTGCACTGCCATCGGACATCTCCGAGTGTTTTACAGCCAACGTAATCAGTTTGAAGAGTGGAGACTGTAATAATTGAGGAAGCGCAAGAGAGCAGCGCCCCCTCAGGACAGGCACCGGGGGGAGTGTCAGCCTGGATTATGGACCTCAAATCCTAGAGTATATACATCGCCCTCCGACAGTGCAGCACTCCCTCAGTACTGGCACCGGGGAGAGTGTCAGCCTGGATTATGGACCTCAAATCCTAGAGTATATACATCTCCCTCCGACAGTGCAGCACCCCCTCAGTACTGGCACCGGGGGGAGTGTCGGCCTGGATTATGGGGCTCAAATCTGACGATTGAGCCTTCAAACCCACTATGTGTTGACTCAGAGGTGAGGATGTTGATGTATGTGGTCTGATCAGGGTATCTAACCAGGGTCGGTGAAGTCCCTTTGGGATGAACTGCTTATAATTATCATTCAGGAGACGCTGGATCTGTGTGTCGCTGCAGTAAAGATAGAAACCATCACCTACTGTTTTTCCTGTACAAGTATCCAGCAAGTGCTCCGAGTATGAGGATTAGCATCAGGGCCACACAAACACTCACGATCAGCACTGTGTTGCCTGCGCCTGTAAGGATATGGATGAAGAAGGAATTAAAAAACAATCAGACATAGCAACTCGTATTGTTCAAACATCTGCTACTGTCCCAGGCCAGAGCACAACCTGTCTCCGAGCCACAGCTGGGCTGTCCCTCTCTGGAATACCGACAGCGCTCCTGCTGACACCCCGAGAACTGCATTCAGACACAGGCCTGAGGAGGGGCAGGTTGGTGCTGGATGTGGGGGCGGGCAGTGGGGGTAGGGGTGGCAGATAGATAGACACCGAGACAGACAGACAGACAGACATGCAGGCAGGCTGAGAGATGGAACGATTGATTGATAGGTCGACAAGCAGACAGAGAGATAGATAGACAGACAGACAGACAGACAGACAGACAGACAGTCAAGCATACAGATTGATTGGTAGATAGAAAGGCAGTCAGGCAGGCAGGCAGACAGATAGACAGATACATAGATCAACAGGCAGTCAGACAGTCAGACAGACAGACAGATTGATGGTTGGAAAGGCAGACAGACAGACAGATGGATTGATTAATAGATAGACAGGCAGGTAGGCAGACAGACAGACTGAAGGACAGAAAAGCAGAGAGTTGGATTGATAGACAGAAAGACAGGTAGACAGGGAGATGCATTGATAGACAGACAGACAGAGAGACAGATGGATTGATTAATAGACAGACAGGTAGGCAGACAGATGGGTAGGCAGACAGACGGGTAGGCAGACAGAGAGACAGATTGATTGATTAATAGACAGACAGGTATGCAGACAGACTGGTAGGCAGACAGACAGGTAGGCAGAAAGACAGGTAGGCAGACAGAGAGACAGATGGATTGATTAATAGCCAGACAGGTAGGCAGACAGACAGGTAGGCAGACAGAAAGACAGATAGATTGATTAATAGACAGACGGTTAGGCAGACAGACAGGTAGGCAGACAGATGGGTAGGCAGACAGACAGGTAGACAGACAGACAGGTAGGCAGACAGAGAGACAGATGGATTGATTAATAGACAGACAGGTAGGAAGACAGAGGGGTAGGCAGACAGAGAGTCAGATAGGCAGACAGACAGATTAAAAAAAAACAAAACTTGTCTTTGTCAGGGGGAGATCATGTCTAACAGATTTGATTGAGTTTTTTCAGGAGGTGACTAGGTGTGTCGATAAGGACAGTGTAGTTGATGTAGCCTACATAGACTTCAGTAAGGCTTTTGACAAGGCCTCGCATGGGAGAATGGTCAAGAAGAGCCAGCGCAATTTGGCAAATTGGATCCAAAATTGGCTTAGGGTCAGGAGGCAGAGGGTGATGGCCAAAGGTTGTGTTTGTGACTGGAAACCTGTGTAGTGGTGTACCACAGGGTCCAGTGCTGGGTCCCCTGCTGTTTGTACTGTGCATTAATGACCTGGACACAGATCTAGGAGGCATGATCAGTAAGTTCGCAGATAACACGAAAATTGGTGGTGTGGTAAATAATCAGGAGGAAAGCCTTAGATTACTGGATGATATAGATGGACTGGTCAGATGGACAGAACCGTGGGAAATGGAACTTAATCCTGAAAAGCGTGAGGTGATGAATTTTGGGAGGATTAACATGGCAAGGGAATGAATGGTAGGATCCTAGGAAGTACAGAGGATCAGAGGGACCTTGGTGTACATGTCCATAGATTCCTGAAGGCAGCAGCACAAGTAGATAAGGTGGTTAAGAAGGCATATGGGATACTTGCCTTTATTAGTCGAGGCATTGAATACAAGAGCAGGGAGGTCATGTTGGAGCTGTGTAAAACGCTAGTTAGGCCACAGCTGGGGTACTGTGTGCAGTTCTGGTCACCACATTATAGGAAGGATGTGATTGCACTGGAGGGGGTGCAGAGGAGATTCACCAGGATGTTGTCTGGGCTGGAGCGTTTCAGTTACAAAGAGAGACTGGATAGGCTGGGGTAGTTTTCCTTAGAGCAGAGAAGGCTGAGGGAGGTACAGAAAATTATGAGGGGCATAGATAGGGTAGATAGGAATAAACTTATCCCCTTAGCGGAGGTGTCAATAACCAGGGGGCCTAGATTTAAGGTCAGATGCAGGAGCTTTAGAGGGAAATTGAGGAATTTTTTTCCACCCAGAGGGTGGTAGGAATCTGGAACTCACTGCCTGAGGGGCTGGTAGAGGCAGGAACCCTCATAATGTTTAAGAAGTATTTATATGAGCACTTGAAACGCCATAGCATAGAGAGCTACAGGCAGAGCGCTGGGAAATGGGATTAGAGTAGATAGGGGCTTGATTACCAGCGCAGGCACGATGGGCCGAAGGGCCTCCTTCCATGCTGTAAAACTCTATGACACAGAGACAGATTAATAGGCAGAAAGAGAGACAGACAGAGACGGATGGATAGACAGAAAGACAGACGGAGATGGATTGATAGACAGAAAGAGAGAAAGAGACGGATTGATAGACAGGAAGACAGACAGAGATGGATTGATAGACAGAAAGACAGACAGAGACGGATTGATAGACAGAAAGACAGACAGAGACAGATTGATAGACAGAAAGAGAGACAGAGACGGATTGATAGACAGAAAGACAGACAGAGACGGATTGATAGACAGGAAGACAGACAGAGACAGATTGATAGACAGGAAGACAGACAGAGACGGACTGATAGACAGGAAGACAGACGGAGACGGATTGATAGACAGGAAGACAGACAGAGACGGATTGATAGACAGAAAGGCAGACAGGCAGGGGGACAGATTGATAGACAGGAAGACAGACAGAGACAGATTCTTAGACAGAAGGACAGATAGGCAGAGGCATGGACTGATAGACAGACAGGAAGAGAGACGGACTGATAGAAAGGCAGATAGACAGAGAGAAAGAGTGATAGGCAGACAGAAAATAGATAGACAGAAAGATAGGGAGGTTAGATAGGTGGACAGAAAGATGGATGGTTGAATGGTTGCATAATACATTGAAAATTAGGATGAAATCACCATTTAATCTAAATTCCAGGCAATAGAACACACGCTTGTGTAAAATCTCATTGTAACTCATCCCTTGAAATCAAAATGGTTCCTGTAAATCTACGCTACACTCCCCCAAGTCCAATATGTCCCCCATGAGCTGTGATAGCCAATATTGCTCACAGTAACTCCAAGTGTGGTCTAATCATGGGTTCATCGAACTGAAGCGTGTCCTCCACATATTTCAATTCTAGTTTGATGGACACATAAGCCAGCATTTCATTAAAACTTTTTGATTGTTGCCTGTAGCTGTCCAGAATATATTAATAAAAACAGGAAATGCTGGAAAAAAAAAAAAACAGCAGACCTGGGGAGCAACTGTGGAGAGAGAAACAGAGATAACATTTCGAGATCATTATGACTGTTATTCGGAAATAAGGGGAGATAGAAATGTGATGGGTTTCATACTGTTGAAAAATGGGGGAGGGGGAGGTGGTGACAAAGAGAAGGCCAGGGATAGGTTAGATTATGGGGGAGATCCAGTGACCAAGTTGCCAAGGAACCAAAGGCAAAGGGAGTGGTAATGGTAGCATCACAGAAACAAAGCACTGGCCCAGAGCAGGTATCAATAGCGGAATGAAGGGCAGTGCTAACTGAAAGCAAAACACAAAAGCAAGTTACGGACAGGCACTAGGGTAAAAAATAACACAAAATGGAAGGCAGAGTTCATGGTCTGAAGTTGTTGAACTCAATGTTGAGCCCAGAAGGCTGTAAAGTGCCTAATCAGAGGATGAAGTGTTGTTCCTTAAGCTTGTGTTGCTTCACTGGAACATTGTAGCAGGCCAAGGACAGAGATGTGAGTGTGAGAGCAAAATGCTGAGTTGAAATGGAAAGCAACTGGAAGGTCAGGGTCATGCTTGCGGACTGAACTGAAGAGTCCCCCAAAGTAGTCACCCAGTCTGTGTCTGATCACCTGAGGAAGACATATTAATGATCTATGTAACCGAACCCCTATGCCTCTCTTTGGATCTCCATGTTTCCTGTTGCATCATTTGGTAAACACCATTTCTCTCCTTCGGAAGGGTCAAAGTGCAGAGTACATTTCACCACATTGATGTCCATTTGCCACAGTTTTGCCCAGTCACTTAAACTTTCAATGTCTCTTCGGCTAATTGCATTCTACGCCAGGCAATGACCATCTCCAGCAAGGGAGAATCCAACCATCACCCATTGGCGTTCATTGGCATTACCATCACTGAATCCCCCACTATCAACATCCTGGGATTACCATTGACCAGAAACTGAATGGGACCAGCAATATTAAATACTGTGGCTACAAGAACAGGTCAGAGGCTGGGAATCCTGCAGCGAGTAACTCACCTCCTGACTCCCCAAAGCCTGTCCACCATCTACAAGGCACTAGTGAAGGGTGTGATGGGATACTCCCCGCTTGCCTGGATGAGTGCAGCTCCCACAACACTCAAGAAGCTCAACACCGTCCAGGACGAAGTAGCCCTGCTTGATTGGCACCCCATCCACAAACATTCACTCCCTCCACCACCGATGCACAGTAGCAGCAGTGTGTGTACCATCTACAAGGTGCACTGCAGGAAGTCGCCAAAGCCTCCACCGACAGCCCTTTCCAAACTCACAACTACTACCATCTAGAAGGACGAGGGCAGCAGACACATGGGAACACCACTGCCTGGAAGTTCCCCTCCAAGCCTCTCACAACCCTGACTTGGAAACATATCGGCTATTCCTTCACTGCTGCTGAGTCAAAATCCTAGAACTCCCCCATTAATAGCACTGTGGGATTACAGTGGTTCAAGAAGACCATATTAGCATGGATAGAAGATTGGCTGGCAACAGGGAGCAAAGAGTAGGCATAAATGAGTCTTATCGTGGTTGGCAAGATGTAACAAGTGATGTGCTACAGGGATCAGTGCTGGGACCTCAACTGTTTACAATTCATATAAATGACTTGGATGAAGGGAAGGGTGTAATCGATGCCAAATTTGCTGATGACACACCTCTAGCTGGGAAAGTAAGTTATGATAAAGACATAAAGAGGCTACAGAAAGGTATAGATAGGTGAAGTGAGTGGGCAAAGATCTGGCAAGTGGAGTGTAATGGGGGAAAATGTGAAATGGTTCATTTTGGCAGGAAGAATAAAAGAGAAGCTTATTATCTAAACGGTGAGAGATTGCAGATCTCTGAGGTGCAGAGGGATCTGGGTGTCCTAGTGCATGAATCACAAAAGGTGAAATTTGGAGGTACAACAGGTAATTAGGAAATTATCATTTATTGTTAGGGCATTTGAATACAAAAGTAGGGAGGTGATGTTTCAGTTGTACAGGGCACTGGTGAGACCACATCTGGAGTATTGTGTACAGTACTGGTCTCCTTATTTAAGGAAGGATGTAAATGCATTGGAAGTAGTTTAGGGAAGGTTTACCAGACCAATACCAGGAATGGGTGGGTTGTCTTATGAGGAAAGGTTGGACAGACTCGGCTTGTAGCCGCTGGAGTTTAAAGAGTGAGAGGTGACTCGATTGAGACATATAAGATCCTGAGGGGTCTTGACAGGGTGGATGTGGAGATGATTTTGTGGGAGAATCTAGAACTAAGGGTGACTGTTTATAAATAAGGGGTCGTTCATTTGAAATGGAGATGAGGTGAAATTTTTTCACTCAGAGCGTTGTGAACCTTTGGAACTCTCTTCCTGAATAGGCGATGGAAGCAGATTCATTGATATTTTTAAGGCAGTGATGGATAGATTCTTGATAAGCAAGGGGGCGGCGATAGGTTATCACGGGGAGGTGGGATGCAGATTTGAGGTTACTGTCTGATCAGCCGTGATTGAATTAAATGGCGGGGCAGGCTCGAGGGGCTGAATGGCCTACTCCTGCTCCTTGTTTGTGTGTTCATAGGTTCTTAAGGACAATTTGAGATGGGCAATAAATGCTAGCCTAGCCAGCGACGCCTGCATCCCAAAAATGAATATAAATTTAATATATTTAACAGTTTGTGCCTCATAATGCCCCCGCTGGTCGGATTGGAAAACTGCAGCCGGCGCCTGTGTTTGAAACCAGCGATGTGAATTTAGCTGGGGACAAAAAAAGAGACATTCTGTCAAATCTTTTCACCGAGCACTCACCAGGATCGGGGCAGACAAAAGAATACTGAATTTCAGATGGAACAACAATTCAGGCTTTCCGAGGGAAAAGGCCGCTGATTGGTTGGCAAGTGGGCTTTGATTGGTCGAGGCGTTGCCATGGAAACTGCATCAGGGAGAGGGAGGATGAGAATCTTAGGGGCTGGGCGAAGGTGCAGAGATAGGGAGGAGAGGGGATGGGGGGGTGAGCGAGGGGCCATGGAGTCATTTGAACAGGAGGATGAGCATTTTAAAATTGGATCAATATAGCCCTATAGCTCGGCCTATGGTCAGAAATGAAATCATAGTGTAGACTAAGTAGAAAGCTTATGGCTTCAAGTGGGACTTCACAGAAGAGCTGTTCCAAATGCCGAGGGCACGCTCTTATCGGTGTCTTGAGAGAAGTGGACTGGGAATGTCCTTATGCTCAAGAACGACTCCAGAGAGGGAATTGGTTGTCGGAGAATAATAAGTCAGTATCCTGAGTTCTCCAGTAGGGGGCACAGATCAAGTTTTGCACTGACTTCAGGTCAACGATCTCGTCACCAATCACCAAATGGCTTCCCTGCGCGAAGCCAGTTGTGATTGGCAGTAATGGTAAATCTGCGACTAACCCCTTCAGGCTAGATAATTCCAAAACAGCCACGATCCCTGGGATGGCTCGATTGTGGTCTGAGGAGAGATTGGGCCGACGAGGCCTCTGTTCACTGGAACTTCGAAGAGTGAGCGGGGATCTCGGTGAAAAGGTATCAAATTCTGACAGGGCTGGACAGACTGGATACAGGGTTGATGTTTCCTCTGGCTGGGGTTGGGGGGGAGGGGTCTATAACAAGGGGTCACAGTCTCAGGATACAGGGTAGGCCATTTAGGACTGAGATGAGGAGAAACTTCTTCACTCAGAGGGTGGTGAACCTGTGGAATTCTCTACCACAGAGGGCTGTGGAGGCCAAGACACTGAATATATTTAAGAAGGGCATAGGTAGACTTCTAGATTCTAAAGCATCAAGAGGTGTGGGGAGAGAGCGGGAGTATGGCGTTGAGATAGGGGATGAACCATGATCATATTGAGTGGCGGAGCAGGCTCGAAGGGCTGAATGAACTACTCCTGCTTCTATTTTTTAAGATTCAATGCACAGCCTCCCAACTACAATTCTATCAAGCAGTCAGCTCATCCGAAACTCTGTTGCCCTGTAGGCTAACTCCCATTCAACAGACGACCCCCTGTGTTCCTGGTTAAGCAGCAGCTCAATCTTAAAATTCTCATCCTCCTGTTCAAAAGACTCCCTGGCCCCTCGCTCCCCCCCTCCCCCTCCTCCCTATCTCTGCACCTTCGCCCAGCCCCTACGATTCTCATCCTCCCGCTCCCTGATGCTGTTTCCATGGCAATGCCTCGACCAATCAAAGCCCACTTGCCAACCAATCAGCGGCCTTTTCCCTCGGGAAGCCTGAATTGTTGTTCCATCCGAAATTCGGTATTCTTTTGTCTGCCCCGATCCTGGTGAGTGCTCGGTGAAAAGATTTGACAGAATGTCTCTTTTTTTTTCCCCAGCTAAATTCACATCGCTGGTTTCAAACACAGGCGCCGGCTGCAGTTTTCCAATCCGACCAGCGGGGGCATTATGAGGCACCAAGCATTAAATTTGAGGGAGAGTTCAATCAAGTTGGGGTTGGATTCCATGATATTTTGAAGGTTAAGAGGGGGATTTGATGGAAGTTTTCAAGATATACAGGGGAACGAATCGGGCAGATAAAGTTCATTTATCTTTGATTGGGAACATGGTTTAAGAACTGGGCCCAAATCTCGAAGGAGTGGACTTAGGGAATACTTCTACACCTGAATGGTGGTTGGAGTTGGACTTCACGTCTGCAGATGACACTTGAGGCTACATCAGTTGTTAAATTTTAAATAGGAGATTGAAAGGTTTCAGTTTTCCAAGAGGCATTAAGGCTTAGAAACAAGAGAAGGTCAGAATTTAGAGTGGGACTAGGCCATTCAGCCTGCTCCTTCACACCACCATGGGATTAGAGTCGATGGCCAGCACAGACATGATGGGTTGAAGGGCCTGTTTCTGTGCTGTATAACTCTATGACTCAATGAATTTATGCTTCTAAGGTCGTAGTTGATCTGACTGTGGCCTTAGCTTCACTTTCCTGCCTCTCCCCCATAATCCTGGACTCCCTTGTCGATCAAAAATCTAACGCAGAAATTCAAAGCCCCAGCCTCCACTGGTCCCAGGGGAAGAGAATTGCACGGGTTAACAACCCTCTGAGAGAAGAGCTTCCTCCTTGCCTCAATCTTAAATGGGGGAACCCCTTATTTTTAAACCTTGCCCTCTAGTTCCAGACTCCCCCACAAGGGGAACCACCCTCAGCATCCACCCTGTCAAGACCCCCTCAGGATCTTATATGTTTCAGTAAGGTCACCTCTCATTCTTCTGAACTCCAATGGGTAGAGTTCAGGCCTGCTCAACCTTCCCTTATAAGGCAAACTTCTTCATCCCGAGAAACAGTCGAGTGAACCTTCTCTGAACTGCTGGCCGCTGAAGGCAGCAGAACAGGCAGATTGTGTTAACCAGTGTTAAGAAGGCATAGGGGACATTTATAGAGCAGGGAAGTTATGTCGGAGCTGGGTAAAACGCTAGCTAGGCTGCAGCTGTGTGCGGTTCTGGTTGCCACACTATAGGAAGGATGTGGTTACACTAGAGAGGGTGCAGAGGAGATTCACCAGGATGTTGCCCGGGCTGGAACGTTTCAGCTATGAAGAGAGACTGGAGAGGCCGGGGTTGTTTACCTTAGAGCAGAGAAGGCTGAGGGAGGTCCTGACAGAGGTTACAAAATTATGAGGGGCGTAGATGGTGCAGATTGGAAGAAACTTTACCCCCTTTGCGGAGGTGTCAGTAACCAGGGGGCATAGATTTAAGGTGAGGGGCAGGAGGTTTCGAGGGAATTTGAGGATTTTTTTTTCCCACCCGGAAGGTGGTTGGAATCTGGAACCCACTGCCTGAGGGGATGGTAGAGGCAGAAACCCCCACAACATTTAACAAGTATTCAGATGAACACTTGAAATGTCAGAACATACAGGGCCACAGGCTAAGCACTGGAAAATGGGATTAGAATAGATAGGGGCTTGATGGCCAGCACAGGCACAATGGGCTGAAGGGCCTGTTCCTGGTGCTGTATAACTCTATGACTCCATGCTTCTAATGCAATGATGTCCTTTCTTAAGTAATTAGAGCAAAACACTGCAGTGCTGCAGGTGTGCTCTCACCAATGCCCTGTACAGCTTCAGCAAGCCTTCTCTCTTTTCATATTCCATCCTCATTTCCAGTAAAGACCAGCATGCTGCTGGCCTTCCTCATCACTTTCTGTACCTGCATACTAACTGTAGTTTAATGCACAACTTCACCTAGATTCCTCTGTGCCCCAGCATTTTGAAGTCTTTAGCGGAATAAGGATATCAGTAAGATTGAGTGAGTGCAGAGAAGATTTACTAGGATGTTGCCGGGTCTTAAGGAGTTGAGTTACAGGGAAAGATTAAACAGGTTAGGACTTTATTCCTTGGCGGGTAGAAGGATGAGGGGAGATTTGATAGAAGTTTACAAAATTATGAGGGGTGTAGACAGAGGAAATGCGAGTAGGTTCTTTCCACTTAGATTAGGAGAGATAAACACGAGAGGACATGGCTTTAGGGGGAAAGGGGAAAGGTTTAGGGGGAACATTAGGGGGATCTTCTTCACTCAGAGAGCGGTGAGAGTGTGGAACGAGCTGCCATCTGACGTAAATGTGGGCTCACTCTAAAGTTGTAAGAATAAATTGGATGGATACATGGATGGGAGAGGTCTGGAGGGTTATGGACTGGGTGCAGGTCAATGGGACTAGCGGAATAATATTTTGGCACAGGCTAGAAGGGCCAAATGGCCTGTTTTCTGTGCTGTAGTGTTCTACGGTTCTATGGAAGCGATGGTGCAGTGGTGTTACTACTGGGTTTGTAACATTGAAGTCCAAGGGTATTACTTTGGGGACCCGAGTTTGAATCCCACCACAGCAGGTCATGGAATTTGAATTCAATAACAAACCTATAATTAAATGTAGTGATGATTATGAAGCCATTGTTGTAACAACCCATCTGATTCACTAATGTTTTTTCAAGAAGAAAATTGCCTGGTCTGGCCTATATGTGGCTTCAGGCCTAAACAATGTGGTTGGCTGTTGAAAAATGCCTGCGAACAAGGGCAATTAGGGATGGGCAATGCATTCTGGCCTAGCCAGTGACGCCCACATCCAATGAATACATAATTAAAAACTCATCCTCCATTTAAACAGTCTTCCTGCCAAAGTTGACAGCACACATTTTCCAAATTTTTTTTGCCCAGTCACTTAACCTAGCTTTCTCCCATTTGTGGACTCTTTGTATCCTCCTCACAGCTTACTTTCCTACTTCTCTATGAATCGTCAACAAGTTTGGCTACAGTAGGCGATTGGGCAATGCTGGAGTGTAAGATTGGCCTTGGTGCCTTTGAATGGTGAGCAGGCTCAAGGGGTTGATTGGCCTCCTGCTTTTCCCATGTCTCCACGACCAGTCCACAATGATAACGCAGGCATCCCTCCCTTGTATATTCTCTGACACCCTCCCTCCCCCACCCAACTTCAAAGAGAGAGGGATAGTGCAGACACGGTGCCAATATTCCCTCGTACCTTCACCCTTGCTGTCTTCACTTGCCGACTAGAATGACAAGGCACAGAAAAGTTGTTGCTCCCTTACACAGAGAAAAGCATCCCGAGCAACAGGAACGAGTAATGAAACAAGGCGTATATGGGGCAACATCTACCCGCAAGTGGGAGACTCATCGTGACAGCAAACGTGGGACCCTGTGAGAAACTGTAATGACATTGTCAGGCAAACTGAAATGTTGTAACACGTGTGCCTGTGAATGCTAGGGCTTGCAATGGGAACTAGATGAAACACAGGAGCTATATAACACACAGGCAGTAGGATGAGGGGGGACTGATGTGGTCTTATTGTCACTGGGCTAGTAATCCAGGCAATCCATAGGCCCAGGGTAATCGTTTGGGGGCCTGGGTTCGAATCCCACAATAGCAGATTGTGGAAGGTGAATTGAATAAAAACCTGGAATTAAAAATTTAGTGATGACCATGGAACCATTGTCGATTACTGTAAAAAAAAAACCCATCTGGTTCATTAGCGCCCTTTAGGGAAGGAAACCTGTTATCCTTACCCGGTCTGGCCTACATGTGACTCCAGACCCACAGAAATGTGGTTGACGCTTAACTGCCCTTTGGAATGGCCTACCATGACCCTCAGCTTCTCAAGGCCAGTTAGGGATAGGCCAAGAATGCTGGACTAGCCAGAACGCTCAAGTCCCATGAATGAATGATGAAAAAGAAAGCTCTTGCTGGCCCAGTGACAATGGGTGCCCGCATTGAGATAGATAGGTTCTTGATTGGTGAGGGGATCAAAGGTTACGGGGAGAAGGCGGGAGAATGGGGTTGAGAAAATTATCAGCCATGATTGAATGGCGGAGCAGACTCGATGGGCCGAATGGCCTAATTTCTGCTCCTATGTCTTATGGTCTTTGCTTGAGTTAGAAGCACCCTATTTTCTCAAAGGAAACCTCTCCAGACCCACTGCAGGGATCTTTCCTAACTATTCATGGGATGTGGGCATTGCTGGCTGGGCCAGGCATTTATTGCCCATCCCAGAGTTTCCCTACACCACAGGGACAAAATCCTGGAACTCTCTCCCTAACAGCACTGTGGGTGTACCTACACCACAGGGACAAAATCCTGGAACTCTCTCCCTAACAGCACTGTGGGTGTACCTACACCACAGGGACAAAATCCTGGAACTCCCTCCCTAACAGCACTGTGGGTGTACCTACACCACAGGGACAAAATCCTGGAACTCCCTCCCTAACAGCACTGTGGGTGTACCTACACCACAGGGACAAAATCCTGGAACTCCCTCCCTAACAGCACTGTGGGTGTACCTACACCACAGGGACAAAATCCTGGAACTCCCTCCCTAACAGCACTGTGGGTGTATCTACACCAGAGGGGACTGCAGCCGCTCAAGAAGACAGCTCACCCACCACCTTCTCAAGGGGCAGTTAGGGCTGGACAATAAATGCTGGGTCCAGCCAGCGATGTCTACATCCCGCAAATGAATAATAAAAAAAAACATAAATGGAGCATTTGTGGGATCTTGCTGTGCCAATTTTGGGCTGGCCACATTTCCTACTTTCCAATTGTGGTCACACTTCATAGACGCTCTTTATTGGCTGTCTGATCTGAGCCCCTCTGCTAAATGCAAACCCTGCTTTCAAAATAGCAACACTTACTTTTCACAGTGACCTGCACTGCATCACTTTCGGGTGACTGATAAAGTGTCTTCTTCACTGTTCTGGAATAACTACAGGTGTAATCCCACGTCCCGTCTATGTTGGTGTCATTGATGGTGAAAGTGATGGACTGCTGTGGGCCAGACACGTCCAGTGTCCCATTCTCTTCACCGTCTCTGTATAAGTGAAAGCAGCCGCCAGGGTTCAGAATGGATCCCGTGCAGGTAATACGAATGGTCGACTTTCTGCTGACCACACCAGAGGATGGATTGACAGAAATGTTGGCCCTGGGGAGTGTCGCTGGAAAAGAACAGACACAGAGATGAACAGTTTACAGCACGCTATCAGAGTCACTGAGTCAGCTATTGGTGGAGCCGGAGAAAGATCTAGAGCACAGTTATGGTATCTACAGAGCAGCAGTGGATGTGGGTTATGCTTGATAGATTATTGTCAGTAAGGGCTGGACATTCAGGGTCATCCCCAAGGATTTGAGCTCCACACTCCAGGCCGACACTCCCCCCTGGTGCCTGTACTGAGGGAGTGCTGCACTGTCGGAGGTAGATGTATATACTCTAGGATTTGAGCTCCATGATCCAGGCCGACACTCCCCCCGGTGCCAGCACCAAGGGAGTGCTGCACTGTCAGAGGTAGATGTATATACTCTAGGATTTGAGCTCCATATTCCAGGCCGACACTCCCCCCGGTGCCAGTACTGAGGGAGTGCTGCACTGTCGGAGGGAGATGTATATACTCTAGGATTTGAGCTCCGTAATCCCGGCCGACACTCCCCCCGGTGCCAGTACTGAGGGAGTGCTGCACTGTCGGAGATACGATCCTTTGGATGACATGATGAATTGAGGCTTCATCGATGGGCATAGAAGGTCCCACGGCCACAATTGGAAGAAGAGTAGAGTACATTTTTCCCATTGCCCTGGGACAATATCTATCCTTCAGCTGGAATCACAAGAAACAGTGATTACCTGGCCACCATCACACTGCTGTCTGTGGGATCTTGCTGTGTGCAAACATGGCTGCTGCGTTTCCTGCACTGCAGCAGCGCACACAGCGCTGGAAGGCGCACTGGGGACATCCTGAAGGGTGTGGAAGGAGCTGCTGAACTGCGATCATTTCTTTATTTTAAACCTTGCGAATAGGGCAACAGTTGTTAACACGAAATAAACCTTGTTTTGCTGTGACCCTTGATCTGTTGGGTATTGTGTGGGAGACAGAGGCAGAATTCTGGAGTTAGTGTTAACCGGCAAAACTTGGCTTATCAGAAACCCGTCTTAAGTCGGGGCAGACTGGACCCTCACATGAAGCTTGCATGGTTTCTGCCTGTCTCAATCGGGGCTTCTGTAACACAAGATCTAGGAGCAAGCAGGGCTCCATTCGACCCACTGAGGGAACGCCCTCCTTCATATAAGAGGCTGAACGCACGAACTGGTGGGGGTCGGTGGCGGTGGGGGGGGGGGGAGGTGGAGCAGTCCAATCTTGAGCCTGCTCGGCCGTTCAAGTACCTTCATGGCTGATGGGGTTGAGGTCACTTTCTTGCCTGTCACCTCATGACCCTCGACTCCCCTGTCGATCAGGAACCCGTCTAACTCAGCCTTCAATGGCCCAACCTCCGCCTTTCTCTGGGGGAGAGAATTCCACAGACTGACCACCCTCCCAGAGAAGAAATTCCTCCTCATCTCCGATTTTAATGGGAGACCCCTCATTTGTCAACTGTGTCCCCTCTTGTTCTCAGTTCCCCCACAGGGGTTAACATCCTCACAGTATCCACCCTGTCAAGCCCCTTCAGAATCTTATATGTTTCACTAAGATCACCTCTCATCCTCCTAAGCTCCAACGGATACAGCCCCAACCTCCCCTCATTAGATAAGCCCCTCATCCCAGAAATCAGGCTCGTGAACCATCTCTGGACTGCCTCCAATGCAGTTGTATCCTCCCTTAAGTAAGGAGACTAGGACCATCCACAATACTCCAGACTTGGCCTCTCTCAGCCCTGTTAAACAGTCCTACAATGCTAACAGGCAATCGGCTAACAATGTACTGCGAAAATAGTTTAGAATGTAAAATATGGGAACAGGGCGATGTGAAACTTGGGAGAATTGCAAACTGTGAGGAGGGTAGTGTGGAAGTTCAAAAGGACACAGACAGGTTGGTGGAGTGGGCAGATAGGTGGGAGGTGAAGTTCAATGTGGAGAATTGTGAGGTGATACATTTTGGTAGGAAGAACATGGAGAGACAATATATAATAAGGGGTACAATTCTGAAGGGGTGCAGGAGCAGAGGGACCTGGGTGCATATGTGCATAGATCATTGAAGGTGGCAGGACAGGTAGAGAGAGCAGTGAATAAAGGAGACAGTATCCTGGGATTTATTAATAGGGACATAGAGTACAAGAGCAGGGAGGTTATGATGAACTTATATAAGACACTGGTTAGATCTCAGCTGGAGTATTGTGTACAGTCCTGGGCGCAGTACAGGAAGGATGTGAACACGTTGGAGAGAGTGCAGAAGAGGTTTACGAGAATGGTTCCAGGGATGTGAAACTTCAGTTATAAAGATAGATTGGAGAGGTTGGGATTGTTCTCTATGGAGAGGGGAAGGCTAAGAGGAGATTTGACAAAGGTATTGAAAGGGGCTGGACAGAATAGATAGGGAGAAGCTGTTCCCGTTCGTAAAAGGATGGAGAATGAGAGGGCACAGATTTAAAGCGATTTGCAAGAGAAACAAGTGCGAGGTGAGAAGAAACTTTTTCACACAGCGAGTGGTTGGGGTCTGGACTGCGCTGCCTGGAAGTGTGGAGGAGGCAGGTTCAATCAAGGCATTCAAGAGGGCATTAGGTGGTTATCTGAAAAGAAACCATGTGCAGGGGTACAGGGGGAAATGGTAGGAGAATGGTATCGAGTCATGATGCTCATTTGGAGAGCCGGTGCAGACAGCGTGGGCCGAATGGCCTCCTTCTGCACTGTAACAATTCTGGGATTCAGCCCATCAGGGTCTGCTTGACAATCCAATACTATCCCGGATGATCTTCTGCCTCAACTCCACATTCCCACCATGCTCGCAATCCATATCTCTGGATTCCCTGTGCTCCATAAAGATTTACCCAACTCGGTCTTGAACATGCTCAAGGGTCGATATTCGGGCAGCTTGCTGGGTTAGAGAGTTCTAAAGATTCACAACGCTCCGAGTGAATGGGTTCCTCCTTATCTCCAGCCAAAATGACCGGCCCCTTATCCTGCGAGAGTGACCACCCCCTCCTTGGCACCATCCCCCACACCTCCTAGTCCTGGACTCTCCAGCTGTGGGGAGGATGGTTTGGGGAATCGCCAAGTACCCCAGTTGGTGTTGTGTCAGGCTGTGTAAGGTCGAGGGTGAATGTTGATGGAGGGGAACTATTGCCCATGTGCGGGTGAATGGAGACAGTTTGGGCACCAGTGAGGGAGAATTGTGAGGTGTCAGAATAAACAGCAGAAGCCCCTTCCTTACCCTCGGTTGGGGAAGGGAGCTGGTTGCTAAGGGACCCACCGGCCTATAACCTGCACAAACTGCTTGAGAAATGAACTCGCTGGCAGCGTACAATGCGTTAAAGGAACGACTGCTCAGGTCACGGGGTCCTGTCCACTCCTGAGAGAGACAAACCGTTCATTTATCTGAGGTGACAGATTGAGGGAGTCACCTCTGCTGATTCTGTTCATAGTGTTGTGTTAACACACTGTCAAGGTGGGGGTGGGTGATCATTGAATAGAGGGTAAGAGCAGAGATGTTAACGTGCAGCCCACAGTGGGCGAATAGTTTAAAGAAGGAGCATGTTTCCTCTAAAAGGTGGAGTTTTCAGATGGGTTGGAAGTGCACAGTCAGGCAGTGTGTGAGTACAAGTGCAGGCTGACCTCCTGTTTCCCAGGATCAAATCCTACTGCCGGCTTGTCATTAAATGGAGTAACAGTTGTGTTAGAGATCTAGCTCTCCCTTTCTCTGATCTCTCTCACTATGCCTCTCTCCATGGCTCCCTCCCTCGCTATCTCTCTCTCTCTCTCTGTCTGTTCTGTCTGTCTGTCTCTCTCTCTCTGTTTCTCTCTCTCTCTCTGCTTATCTCTCTGCATCTGTCCCTGTCTTGCTCTCTCTCTGTCTCTGTCTGCTTCTCTCTCTCTGTCTCCCTGTCGGTCTCTCTCTGCTTGTTCGTGTTTCTCTCTCTGTCTATCTGTCTCTCTTTATCTCTCTCTCTCTGTATGTCTGTCTATCTCTCTGTCTGTCTCCCTCTCTCTGTCTGTCTCTGTGCCTCTGCCCCTGTCTCTCTCTCTCTCTCTCTTTGCCTTTTCTGTCTCTCTGTCTCCCTCGGTCTCTCTCTTTGTTGTTTTTTTTCCCTCATGCTCTATCTCTGTCCCCGTCTGTCTCACTGTCTGTTTCTCTCTGTCTCTATCTATCGTTCCCTCTATCTGTCTCTCTCGGTCTCTATCGTTCCCTCTATCTGGCTCTCTGTCTGTTGCTCTCTGTCTCTATCGTTCCCTCTATCTGTCTCTCTGTCTGTCTCTCTCTGTCTCTATCTATCTTTCCCTCTATCTGTCTCTCTGTCTGTCTCTCTCGTCTCTAACTCTCGTTCCCTCTATCTGTCTCAAGGTCTGTATCTCTGTCTCTAGCTATTGTTCCCTGTATCTGTCCCTCTGTCTGCATCACTAGCCAATTGCTAACTAAACACAAGCTTGATTCAATCAGAAGTCATTATTGAAGATATAACATCATTAGGCCAAAATACTGAGACAGAGATCAGTAACTAACAGATCACTCACCGGTAACACTGACCTCCATGAAGTTACTACGTTCGGACTCATAAACTTTCCCTTTTACCGTTTTCATAAAACTGCAGCTGTATTCCCCACTATCCACTGGTTCAAGATCTTTCATGGTCAAGATGACTGACCGTTGTGAGTCTGAGACATTCCGGGTGTCTAGACGC
Source organism: Carcharodon carcharias (assembly GCF_017639515.1). Lineage (NCBI taxonomy): Eukaryota > Metazoa > Chordata > Chondrichthyes > Lamniformes > Lamnidae > Carcharodon > Carcharodon carcharias. The sequence goes on along the minus strand of NC_054505.1, from coordinate 2,585,076 downwards.
ATTCTGCCATGTTTCTTGTACAAGTGGGCGATGGGGCTTGGGTAGCTGGTGGTGCAGTTAAACTGAACTCGTTCCCCCACTGTGACCACACCAGACACAGGCTGTATAGAGACTGTGGGCTTTGGAAGTTTATCTGCAATAAATAGAACACGGGAACCAAAGAAAAAACATTCATGAATATGTGGAAGTGACTGGGAGAGAAATCACATTGTCCTTGGTAAGAAACATGGGGAATGGGTGAGGGAGCATGGAGGGATTGGAACAGGATGGTGAGAATTGTCGGGGCTGGAGGAGGTAAAAGAGATAGGGAGGAAGGGGGTGAGGGAGGGATTTGAACAGGAGAACGAGAATTGTAGGGGGTGGAGGAGGTTACAGAGATGGGGAGGGAGGGGGTGAGGGAGGGATTTGAACAAGAGGATGAGAATTGTAGGGGCTGGATGAGGCTACAGAGATAGGGAGGGAGAGCGCGAGGGACGGATTTGAACAGGAGGATGAGATTTGTAGGGGCCGGAAGAGGTTACAGAGATAGGGAGGGTGGGGGTGAGGGAGGGATTTGAACAGGAGGATGAGAATTGTAGGTGCTGGAGGAGGTAACAAATATAGGGAGGGAGGAGGTGAGGGAGGGACTTGAACAGGAGGATGAGAATTCTAGGGGCTGGAGGAGGTTACAGAGATAGGGAGTGAGGGGGTGAGGGAGGGACTTGAACAGGAGGATGAGAATTCTAGGGGCTGGATGAGGTTACAGAGATAGGGAGAGAGGGGGTGAGGGAGGGATGGGGACAGGAGGATTAGAATTGTAGGGGCTGGAGGAGGTTATGGAGATAGGGAGGAAGGGGTTGAGGGAGGGATTTGAACAGGAGGATGAGAATTGTAGAGGCTGGAGGAGGTTAGAGGGATAAGGAGGGAGGGGGTGAGGGAGGGATATGAACAGGAGGGTGAGAATGGTAGAGGCTGGAGAAGTTACAGAGATAGTGAGGGAGGGTGTGAGAGAGGGATTTGAACAGGATGGTAAGAATTGTAGAGGTTGGAGGAAGTTACAGAGATAGGGAGGGAGGGGGTGAGGGAGGGATTTGAACAGGACGGTAAGAATTGTAGAGGTTGGAGGAAGTTACAGAGATAAGGAGGGAGGGGGTGAGGGAGGGATTTGAACATGAGGATGAGAATTGTAGGGGCTGGAGGAGGTAACGGAGATAGGGAGGGAGAGGTTGAGGGAGGGATTTGAACAAGAGGATGAGAATTGTAGGGGCTGGAGGAGGTCACAGATGTAGGGAGGGAGTGGGTAAGGGAGCGATTTGAACAGGAGGATGAGAATTGTAGGGGCTGGAGGAGGTTATAGACATAGGGAGGGAGGGGTTGAGGGAGGGATTTGAAGAGGAAGATGAGAATTGTTGGGGCTGGAGGAGGTAACAGAGATAGGGAGGGAGGGGGTGAGGGAGGGATTTGAACAAGAGGATGAGAATTGTAGGGGCTGGATGAGGCTACAGAGATAGGGAGGGAGGGCACGAGGGAGGGATTTGAACAGGAGGATGAGATTTGTAGGGGCCGGAAGAGGTTACAGAGATAGGGAGGGTGGGGGTGAGGGAGGGATTTGAACAGGAGGATGAGAATTGTAGGTGCTGGAGGAGGTAACAAATATAGGGAGGGAGGAGGTGAGGGAGGGATTTGAACAGGAGGATGAGAATTGTAGGGGCTGGAGGAGTTTACAGAGATAGGGAGTGAGGGGGTGAGGGAGGGATTTCAACAGGAGGACGAGAATTCTAGGGGCTGGAGGAGGTTACAGAGATAGGGAGTGAGGGGGTGAGGGAGGGATTTGAACAGGAGGGTTAGAATTGTAGGTGCTGGAGGAGGTTACAGAGATAGTGAGGGAGAGTTTGAGGGAGTGATTTGAACAGGAGGATGAGAAATGTAGGTGCTGAAGGAGGTTACAGAGATAGGGAGGGATGGGTTGAGGGAGGGATTTGCACAGGAGGATGAGAAATTTAGGGGCTGGAGTAGCTACATAGATAGGGAGGGAGGGTGTGAGGGAGGATTTTGAACAGGAGGATGAGAATTGTAGGGGTTGGAGGAGGTTTCAGAGATAGGGAGGGAATGGGTGAGGTAGGTATTTGAACAGGAGAATCGGAATTGTAGCGGCTGGAGGATGTTACAGAGATAGGGATTGTGGGTTTGAGGGAGGGATTTGAACAGGAGGATGAGAATTGTAGGGGTTGGAGGAGGTTACATTCATAGGGATGGAGGGGTGAGGGAGGGATTTGAACAGGAGGATGAGAATTGTAGGGGCTGGAGGAGGTTACAGAGATAGGGAGGGTGGGGTGAGGGAGGGATTTGAACAGGAGGATGAGAATTGAAGGGGCTTGAGGAGGATACAGAGATAGGGAGGGATGGGGAGAGGGAAGGATTTGATCAGGAGAATGAGAATTGTAGGGGTTGGAGGAGGTTGCAGAGATAGGGAGGGAGGGGGTGAGGGAGGGATTGGAACAGGAGGATGAGAATTGTAGGGGGTGGAGGAGGTTACAGCGGTAGGGAGGGAGGGGGTGAGCGAGGGATTTGAACAGCATGATGAGAATTGTAAAGGCTGGAGGAGGTTACAGAGATAGGGAGGGAGGGGATGAGGGAGGGATTTGAGCAGGAGGATGAGAATTTTAGTGGCTGTAGGAGGTTAACGAGATAGGGAGGGAGGGGGTGAGAGAGGGATTTGAAGAGGGGGATGAGAATTGTAGGGGCTGGAGGAGGTTGTGGAGATGGGGGGCAATGGGTCTTCTAGGGATTTGTACAGGAGGATGAGATTTGTAGGCGCTGGAGGATGTTACAGAGCTAGGTGGGGACGGGGTGAGGGAGGGATTTGAAATGCAGGATGAGAATTGTAGGGGCTGGAGGAGGTTACAGAGATAGGGAGGGTGGGGGTGAGTGAGGGATTTCAACAGGAGGATGAAAATTGCAGGTGCTGGAGGTGGTTACAGAGATATGGAGGGAGGGGTTGAGGAAGGCAGTTGAACAGGAGAATAAGAATTGTAGGGGCTGGAGGACGTTACAGAGATAGGGAGGGAGGGGGTGAGGGAGGGATTTGAACAGGAGGATGAGAATTGTAGGGGCTGGAAGATGTTACAGAGATAGGGAGGGAGGGGGTGAGGGAGGGTTTTGAACAGGAGGATGAGAATTGTAGGGGCTGGAGAACGTTATAGAGATAGAGATGGAGGGAGTGAGGGAGGGTCTTGAAAAGCAGGATGACATTTGTAGGGGCTGGAGGAGTTTACAGAGATAGGGAGTGAGGGGGTGAGGGAGGGATTTCAACAGGAGGACGAGAATTCAAGGGGCTGGAGGAGGTTACAGAGATAGGGAGTGAGGGGGTGAGGGAGGGACTTGAACAGGAGGATGAGAATTCTAGGGGCTGGCTGAGGTTACAGAGATAGGGAGAGAGGGGATGAGGGAGGGATGGGGACAGGAGGATTAGAATTGTAGGGGCTGGAGGAGGTTACGGAGATAGGGAGGAAGGGGTTGAGGGAGGGATTTGAACAGGAGGATGAGAATTGTAGGGGCTGGAGGAGGTTAGAGGGATAAGGAGGGAGGGGTGAGGGAGGGATTTGAACAGGAGGGTTAGAATTGTAGGTGCTGGAGGAGGTTACAGAGATAGTGAGGGAGAGTGTGAGGGAGGGATTTGAACAGGAGGATGAGAATTGTAGGTGCTGGAGGAGGTAACAAATATAGGGAGGGAGGAGGTGAGGGAGGGATTTGAACAGGAGGATGAGAATTGTAGGGGCTGGAGGAGTTTACAGAGATAGGGAGTGAGGGGGTGAGGGAGGGATTTCAACAGGAGGACGAGAATTCTAGGGGCTGGAGGAGGTTACAGAGATAGGGAGTGAGGGGGTGAGGGAGGGATTTGAACAGGAGGGTTAGAATTGTAGGTGCTGGAGGAGGTTACAGAGATAGTGAGGGAGAGTTTGAGGGAGTGATTTGAACAGGAGGATGAGAAATGTAGGTGCTGAAGGAGGTTACAGAGATAGGGAGGGATGGGTTGAGGGAGGGATTTGCACAGGAGGATGAGAAATTTAGGGGCTGGAGTAGCTACATAGATAGGGAGGGAGGGTGTGAGGGAGGATTTTGAACAGGAGGATGAGAATTGTAGGGGTTGGAGGAGGTTTCAGAGATAGGGAGGGAATGGGTGAGGTAGGTATTTGAACAGGAGAATCGGAATTGTAGCGGCTGGAGGATGTTACAGAGATAGGGATTGTGGGTTTGAGGGAGGGATTTGAACAGGAGGATGAGAATTGTAGGGGTTGGAGGAGGTTACATTCATAGGGATGGAGGGGTGAGGGAGGGATTTGAACAGGAGGATGAGAATTGTAGGGGCTGGAGGAGGTTACAGAGATAGGGAGGGTGGGGTGAGGGAGGGATTTGAACAGGAGGATGAGAATTGAAGGGGCTTGAGGAGGATACAGAGATAGGGAGGGATGGGGAGAGGGAAGGATTTGATCAGGAGAATGAGAATTGTAGGGGTTGGAGGAGGTTGCAGAGATAGGGAGGGAGGGGGTGAGGGAGGGATTGGAACAGGAGGATGAGAATTGTAGGGGGTGGAGGAGGTTACAGCGGTAGGGAGGGAGGGGGTGAGCGAGGGATTTGAACAGCATGATGAGAATTGTAAAGGCTGGAGGAGGTTACAGAGATAGGGAGGGAGGGGATGAGGGAGGGATTTGAGCAGGAGGATGAGAATTTTAGTGGCTGTAGGAGGTTAACGAGATAGGGAGGGAGGGGGTGAGAGAGGGATTTGAAGAGGGGGATGAGAATTGTAGGGGCTGGAGGAGGTTGTGGAGATGGGGGGCAATGGGTCTTCTAGGGATTTGTACAGGAGGATGAGATTTGTAGGCGCTGGAGGATGTTACAGAGCTAGGTGGGGACGGGGTGAGGGAGGGATTTGAAATGCAGGATGAGAATTGTAGGGGCTGGAGGAGGTTACAGAGATAGGGAGGGTGGGGGTGAGTGAGGGATTTCAACAGGAGGATGAAAATTGCAGGTGCTGGAGGTGGTTACAGAGATATGGAGGGAGGGGTTGAGGAAGGCAGTTGAACAGGAGAATAAGAATTGTAGGGGCTGGAGGACGTTACAGAGATAGGGAGGGAGGGGGTGAGGGAGGGATTTGAACAGGAGGATGAGAATTGTAGGGGCTGGAAGATGTTACAGAGATAGGGAGGGAGGGGGTGAGGGAGGGTTTTGAACAGGAGGATGAGAATTGTAGGGGCTGGAGAACGTTATAGAGATAGAGATGGAGGGAGTGAGGGAGGGTCTTGAAAAGCAGGATGACATTTGTAGGGGCTGGAGGAGTTTACAGAGATAGGGAGTGAGGGGGTGAGGGAGGGATTTCAACAGGAGGACGAGAATTCAAGGGGCTGGAGGAGGTTACAGAGATAGGGAGTGAGGGGGTGAGGGAGGGACTTGAACAGGAGGATGAGAATTCTAGGGGCTGGATTTGGTTACAGAGATAGGGAGAGAGGGGATGAGGGAGGGATGGGGACAGGAGGATTAGAATTGTAGGGGCTGGAGGAGGTTACGGAGATAGGGAGGAAGGGGTTGAGGGAGGGATTTGAACAGGAGGATGAGAATTGTAGGGGCTGGAGGAGGTTAGAGGGATAAGGAGGGAGGGGTGAGGGAGGGATTTGAACAGGAGGGTTAGAATTGTAGGTGCTGGAGGAGGTTACAGAGATAGTGAGGGAGAGTGTGAGGGAGTGATTTGAACAGGAGGATGAGAAATGTAGGTGCTGAAGGAGGTTACAGAGATAGGGAGGGATGGGTTGAGGGAGGGATTTGCACAGGAGGATGAGAAACGTAGGGGCTGGAGTAGCTACATAGATAGGGAGGGAGGGTGTGAGGGAGGATTTTGAACAGGAGGATGAGAATTGTAGGGGTTGGAGGAGGTTTCAGAGATAGGGAGGGAATGGGTGAGGTAGGTATTTGAACAGGAGAATCAGAATTGTAGCGGCTGGAGGATGTTACAGAGATAGGGATTGTGGGTTTGAGGGAGGGATTTGAACAGGAGGATGAGAATTGTAGGGGCTGGAGGAGTTTACAGAGATAGGGAGGGAGGGTGGGAGGGAGGGATTTGAACAGGAGCATGACAATTGTAGGGGTTGGAGGAGATTACAGAAATAGGGATGGAGGGGGTGAGGGAGGGTTTTGAACAGGAGGAAGAGAATTGTAGGTGTTGGAGCAGGTTACAGAGATAGGGAGGGAGTTGGTGAGTGAGGGTTTTGAACAAGAGGATGAGATTAGTAGGGGCTGGAAGACGTTACAGAGATAGGGATGGAGGGAGTAAGGGAGGGTTTGGAACAGGAGCATGAGAAATATAGGGGCCGGAGGAGGTTACAGAGATAGGGAGGGAGGGGGTGAGGGAGGGATTGGGGCAGGAGAATGAGGATTATAGGGCCTGGAGTAGGTTAAAGAGATAGGGAGGGAGGGGTGAGGGAGGGATTTGAACAGGAGGGTGAGAATTGCAGTGGCTGGAGGAGGTTACAGAAATCGGGAGCGAGGGGGTGATGGAGGGATTGGGACAGCAGGATGTCACTTGTACAGGCTGGAGGAGATTAAATGTATAGGGAGGGAAGAGAGTGAGGGAGGGATTTGAACAAGAGGATGAGAATTGTAGGGGCTGGAGGAGGTTACAGAGATAGGGAGGGACGGGGTGAGGGAGGGATTTGAACAGGAGGATGAGAATTGAAGGGGTTTGAGGAGGATACAGAAATAGGGAGGGAGGGGGAGAACGTAGGATTTGAACAGGAGGATGAGAATTGTAGGGGCTGGAGGAGGTTACATTTATAGGCAGGGAGGGGGTGAGGTAGGGATTTGAACAGGAGGATGAGATTTGTAGGCGCTGGAGGATGTTACAGAGCTAGGTGGGGACGGGGTGAGGGAGGGATTTGAAATGCAGGATGAGAATTGTAGGGGCTGGAGGAGGTTACAGAGATAGGGAGGGTGGGGGTGAGTGAGGGATTTCAACAGGAGGATGAAAATTGCAGGTGCTGGAGGTGGTTACAGAGATATGGAGGGAGGGGTTGAGGAAGGCAGTTGAACAGGAGAATGAGAATTGTAGGGGCTGGAGGATGTTACAGAGATAGGGAGGGAGGGGGTGAGGGAGGGATTTGAACAGGAGGATGAGAATTGTAGGGGCTGGAAGATGTTACAGAGATATGGAGGGAGGTGTTGAGGGAGGGTTTTGAACAGGAGGATGAGAATTGTAGGGGCTGGAGAACGTTATAGAGATAGAGATGGAGGGAGTGAGGGAGGGTCTTGAAAAGCAGGATGACATTTGTAGGGGCTGGAGGAGTTTACAGAGATAGGGAGGGAGGGGGTGAGGGATGGATTTGAACAGGAGGATGAGAATTGTAGGGGCTGAAGGAGGTTACAGAGAGAGAGAGGGAGGGGGCGAGGGAGGGATTTGATCCGGAGGATGCGAATTGTAGGGGCTGGAGGATGTTACAGAAGTAGGGAGGGAAGGAGCGAGGGAGGGATTTGAACAGGAGGATGAGAATTGTAGGGGCTGGAGGAGGTTACAGAGATAGGGAGGGAAGGGAGTGAGGGAGGGATTTGAACAAGAGGATGAGAATTGTAGGGGCTGGAGGAGGTTACAGAGATAGGGAGGGTGGGGTGAGGGAGGGATTTGAACAGGAGGATGAGAATTGAAGGGGCTTGAGGAGGATACAGAGATAGGGAGGGAGGGGGAGAGGGAAGGACTTCATCAGGAGGATGAGAATTGTAGGGGATGGAGGAGGTTACATTCATAGGGAGGGAGGGGGTGAGGGAGGGATTTGAACAGGAGGATGAGAAATGTAGGGGCTGGAGGAGGTTACAGAGATAGGGAGGGAGGGGGTGAGGGAGGGATTTGAACAGGAGGATGAGATTTGTAGGGGCTGGAGGATGTTACAGAGATAGGGAGGGAGAGGGTGAGGGAGGGATTTGAACAGGAGGATGAGAACTGTAGGGGCTGGAGGAGGTTACAGAGATAGGGAGGGAGGGGGTGAGGGAGGGATTTGAACAGGAGGATGAGATTTGTAGGGGCTGGAGGAGGTTAGAGAGATAGGGAGGGAGGGGGTGAGGGAGGGTTTTGAACAGGAGGATGAGAATTGTAGGGGATGGAGGAGGTTACAGCGGTAGGGAGGGAAGGGGTGAGCGAGGGATTTGAACAGGATGATGAGAATTGTAAAGGCTGGAGGAGATTAAAGAGATAGGGAGGGAAGGGGTGAGGGAGGGAATTGCTCAGGAGGATGAGAATTGTAGGGGCTGGAGGAGATTAAAGAGATAGGGAGGGAGAGGGTGAGGGAGGGATTTGATCAGGAGGATGAGAATTGTAGGGGCTGGAGGAGGTTACAGAGATAGGGAGGGAGGGTGTAAGGGTGGGATATGAACAAGAGGATGAGAATTGTAGGGGCTGGGGGAGGTTACAGAGATAGGGAGGGAGGGATTGAGGGAGGGATTGGAACAGGAGGATGAGGAATGTAGAGGCTGGAGGATGTTACAGAGCTAGGTGGGGAGGGGGTGAGGGAGGGATTTGAACAGGAGGATGAGAATTGTAGTGTCTGTAGGAGGTTAACGAGTTAGGGAGGGAGAGGGTGAGGGAGGGATTTGAACAGGGGGATGAGAATTTTAGGGGCTGGAGGAGGTTACGGAGATGGGGGGAGGGGGTGGATGAGGGATTTGAACAGGAGGATGAGAATTGTAGGTGCTGGAGGAGGTTACAGAGCTAGGGAGGGATGGGGTGAGGGAGGGATTTGAAATGCAGGATGAGAATTGTAGGGGCTAGAGGAGGTTTCAGAGATAGGGAGGGAGGGGGTGAGTGAGGGATTTCAACAGGAGGATGAGAATTGAAGGTGCTGGAGGAGGTTACAGAGATAGCGAGAGAGTGGGTGTGGGAGGTATTTGAACAGGAGGATGAGAATTGTAGGGGCTGGATGGGTTTACAGAAATAAGGAGGGTGCGGGCGAGGGAGGGATTTGAACAGGAGGATGAGAATTGTAGGGGTTGGAGGAGGTTACAGAGATAGGGAGTGAGGGGTTGAGGGAGGGATTTGAACAGGAGAATGAGAAATATAGGGGCGGGAGGAGTTACTTAGATAGGGAGGGTGGGTGTGACGGAGGGTTTTGAAAAGAAGGATGAGAAATGTAGGGGCGGTGTCGTTTACAGAGGTACGGATGGAGGGGGTTAGGGAGGGTTTTGAACAAAGGATGAGAATTGTATGGGCTGGAGGACGTTATAGAGATAGGGATGGAGGGAGTGAGGGAGGGACTTGAAAAGCAGGATGAGATTTGTAGCGGCTGGAGGAGGTTACAGAGATAGGGAGGGAGGGGGTGAGGGAGGCATTTGACCAGGAGAATGATAACTCTAGGGGCTGGACGAGGTTACAGTGATAGGGAGGGAGGGGGTGAGGGAGGAATTTGGACAGGAGAAAGAGAATTGTCGGGGCAGGAGGAGGTTACAGGGATAGGGAGGATGGGGTGAGGGAGGGATTTGAATAGGAGGATGAGAATTGTAGGGGATGGCGGTGCTTACAGTGATAGGGAGGGAACGGTTCAGGGAGGGATTTGAACAGGAGTGTGAGAATTGCAGGGGCTGGAGGAGGATACATAGATAGGGAGGGAGGGGGTGAGGGAGGGATTGGGACAGGAGGATGAGGATTATAGGGCCTGGAGGAGGTTACAGCGATAGGGAGGGTGGGGTGAGGGAGGGATTTGAACAGGAGGATGAGAATTGAAGAGGCAGGAGGAGGTTACATAGAGAGGGAGGGAGGGGGCGAGGGAGGGATTTGAACTGGAGGATGCGAATTGTAGGGGCTGGAGGATGTTACAGAAGTAGGGAGGGAGGGAGTGAGGGAGGGATTTGAACAGGAGGATGAGAAATGAAGGGGCTTGAGGAGGATACAGAGATACGGAGGGAGGGTGAGAGGGAAGGATTTGATCACGCACATAAGAATTGTAGCGGTTGGAGGAGGTTTCTTTCATAGGGAGGGAGGGGGAGAGGGAGGGATTTGAACAGGAAGATGAGAATTGTAGGGGCTGGAGGAAGTTACAGAGATAGGGAGGGTGGGTGTGAGGGTGGGATATTTACAAGAGGATGAGAATTGTAGGGGCTGGAGGAGGTTACAGAGATAAGGAGGGAGGGGGTGAGGGATGGATTGGGACAGGAGGTTGAGAATTGTAGGGGCTGGAGGAGGTTACAGAGATAAGGAGGGAGGGGGTGAGGGATGGATTGGGACAGGAGGTTGAGAATTGTAGGGGCTGGAGGAGGTTACAGAGATAGGGAGGGAGGGGTGAGGGAGGGATTGAAACAGGAGGATGAGAATTGTAGGGGTTGGAGGAGGTTACAGAGATAGGGAGGGAGGGGGTGAGGGAGGGATTTTAACAGGAGGATGAGAAATGTAGGGGCTGGAGGAGATTACAGAGATAGGGAGGGAGGGATTTGATCAGGAGGATGAGATTTTAGGGGCTGGAGGATGTTACAGAGGTAGGGAGGGAGGGGGTGAGGGAGGGATTTGATCAGGAGGATGAGGAATGTTGGGGCTGGAGGAGGTTACAGATCTAGGTGGGGAGGGGGTGAGGGAGGGATTTGATCGGGGGATGAGGAATGTAGGGGCGGGAGGAGGTTACAGAGATAGGGAGGGAGGGGTTGAGGGATGGATTTGAAAAGGAGGATGAGATTTGTAGGGGCTGGAGGAGATTACAGAGATAGGGAGGGAGGGGATGAGGGAGGTATTTGAACAGGAGGATGAGAATTGTAGGGGCTGGAGGAGGTTACATAGATAGGGAGGGAGGGGGTGAGGGAGGGATTTGAGCAGCAGGATGAGAAATGTAGGGCCGGATGGCGTTTACCGAGATAGAGAGGGAGGGGGTGAGGGAGGGTTTTGAACAAGAGGATGTGAATTGTAGGGGCTTGAGGACGTTACAGAGATAGGGAGGGAGGGGGTGAGCGAGGAATTTTGACGGGAGGATGAGAATTGTAGGGGCAGGAGGAGGTTACAACGATAGGGAAGTTGGGGTGAGGGAGGGATTTGAACAGGAGGGTGAGAATTGCAGGGGCTGGAGGAGGTTACAGAGATAGGGTGGGAGGGTGTTAGGGAGGGATTTGAACAGGAGGATGACAATTGTAGGGGTTGAAGGAGGTTATAGTGATAGTGAGGGAGAGTGTGTGGGGGGCATTTTTCAGGAGGATGAGGATTATAGAGGTTGAAGGAAGCTACAGAGATAGGGAGGGAGGGGTCTAGGGAGGGATTTGAACTGGAGGATGAGAATTGTAGGGGTTGGAGGAGGTTACATTCATAGGGAGGGTGGGGGTGAGGGAGGGATTTGATCAGGAGGATGAGATTTTAGGGGCTGGAGGATTTTACAGAGATAGGGAGGGAGGGGATGAGGGAGGTATTTGAACAGGAGGATGAGAATTGTAGGGGCTGGAGGAGGTTACATTCATAGGGAGGGTGGGGTTGAGGGATGGATTTGAAAAGGAGGATGAGATTTGTAGGGGCTGGAGGAGATTACAGAGATAGGGAGGGAGGGGATGAGGGAGGTATTTGAACAGGAGGATGAGAATTGTAGGGGCTGGAGGAGGTTACATAGATAGGGAGGGAGGGGGTGAGGGAGGGATTTGAGCAGCAGGATGAGAAATGTAGGGCCGGATGGCGTTTACCGAGATAGAGAGGGAGGGAGTGAGGGAGGGTTTTGAACAAGAGGATGTGAATTGTAGGGGCTTGAGGACGTTACAGAGATAGGGAGGGAGGGGGTGAGCGAGGAATTTTGACGGGAGGATGAGAATTGTAGGGGCAGGAGGAGGTTACAACGATAGGGAAGTTGGGGTGAGGGAGGGATTTGAACAGGAGGGTGAGAATTGCAGGGGCTGGAGGAGGTTACAGAGATAGGGTGGGAGGGTGTTAGGGAGGGATTTGAACAGGAGGATGACAATTGTAGGGGTTGAAGGAGGTTATAGTGATAGTGAGGGAGAGTGTGTGGGGGGCATTTTTCAGGAGGATGAGGATTATAGAGGTTGAAGGAAGCTACAGAGATAGGGAGGGAGGGGTCTAGGGAGGGATTTGAACTGGAGGATGAGAATTGTAGGGGTTGGAGGAGGTTACATTCATAGGGAGGGTGGGGGTGAGGGAGGGATTTGATCAGGAGGATGAGATTTTAGGGGCTGGAGGATTTTACAGAGGTAGGGAGGGAGGGGGTGAGGGAGGGTTTTGATCAGGAGGATGAGAAATGTAGGGGCTGGAGGAGGTTACAGATCTAGGTGGGGAGGGGGTGAGGGAGGTTTTTGATCAGGGGGATGAGGAATGTAGAGGCGGGAGGAGGTTACAGAGATAGGGAGGGAGGTGGTGAGGGAGGTTTTTGAACAGGAGGATGAGAATTGTAGGGGCTGGAGGAGGTTACAGAGATAGGGAGGGAGGGGGTGAGGGAGGGATTTGAACAGCAGGGTGAGAAATGTAGGGCCGGATGGCGTTTACAGAGATAGGGAGGGAAGGGGTGAGGGAGGGTTTTGAACAAGAGGATGAGAATTGTAGGGGCTGGAGGACGTTACAGAGATAGGGATGGAGGGAGTGAGGGAGGGACTTGAAAAGCAGGATGAGATTTGTAGTGGCTGGAGGAGGTTACAGAGATAGGGAGGTAGGGGTTGAGGGAGGGATTTGACCAGGAGAATGATAACTCTAGGGGCTGGATGACGTTACAGAGATAGGGAGGGAGGGGGTGAGGGATGAATTTTGACAGGAGGATGAGAATTGTAGGGGCAGGAGGAGGTTACAGCGATAGGGAGGGTCGGGTGAGAGATGGATTTGAACAGGATGGTGACGATTGCAGGGGCTGGAGGAGGTTACAGAGATAGGGAGGGAATGGAGTAAGGGAGGGATTTGAACAGGAGGATGAGAATTGTAGGGGCTGGAGGAGATTACAGAGATAGTGAGGGAGGGTGTTAGGGAGGGATTTGAACAGGACGATGAGAATTGTAGGGGTTGGAGGAGGTTATAGTGATAGTGAGGGAGAGTGTGAGGGAGGCATTTTTCAGGAGGGTGAGGATTATAGAGGTTGAAGGAAGTTACAGAGATAGGGAGTGTGGCGTCTACGTAGGGATTTGAACTGGTGGATGAGAATTGTAGGGGCTGGAGGATGTTACAGAGGTAGGGAGGGAGGGAATGAGGGACAGATTGGAACAGGAGGATGAGAATTGAAGGGGCTTGAAGAGGTTACAGAGATAGGGAGGGAGAGTGAGAGGGAAGGATTTGAACAGGAGGATGAGAATTGGGGGACGTTGCATTCATAGGGAGGGAGGGGGTGAGGGAGGGATTTGCACAAGAGGATGAGATTTGTTGGGGCTGGAGGAAGTTACAGAGATAGGGAGGGAAGGTGTGAGGGTGGGATATGAACAGGAGGATGAGAATTCTAGGGGCTGGAGTAGGTTACAGAGATAGAGAGGGAGGGGTGAGGGAGGGATTTGAACAGGAGGATGATAACTTTTGGGGCTGGAGGAGGTTACAGAGATAGGGAGGGAGGGGGTGAGGGATGGATTTGGACAGGAGGATGAGAATTGTAGGGGTTGGAGTTGGTTACAGAGATAGGGAGGGAAGGGAGTGAGGGAGGGATTTGAACAGGAGGAAGAGAATTGAAGGTGCTGGAGTAGTTTACAGAGATAGGGAGGGAGGGGCTGAGGGAGGGATTTGAACAGCAGGATGAGAATTGTAGGGGTTGGAGAAGGTTACAGAGATAGGGAGGGAGGATTTGAGGAAGGCATTTGAACAGGAGAATGAGAATTTTAGAGGCTGGAGGATGTTACAGAGATAGGGAGGGAGGGGTTGAGGGAGATATTTGAACAGGAGGATGAGAATTGTAGGGGCTGGAGGAGTTACATAGATAGGGATGGCGGGTGTGAGGGAGGGCTTTGAACAGGAGGATGAGAGTTGTAGGGGTTGGAGGAGGTTACATTCATAGGGAGGGAGGGGGTGAGGGAGGGATTTGAACAGGAGGATGAGAATTGTAGGGGCTGGAGGAGGTTACAGAGATAGGGATGTTGGGGGTGAGGGAGGGATTTGAACAGGAGAATGAGAATTGTCGGGGCTGAAGGAGGTTATAGTGATAGTGAGGGAGAGTGTGAGGGCGGCATTCTTCAGGACGGTGAGAATTGTAGAGGTTCGTAGAAGTTACCGTGATAGGGAGGGGGCAAGGGAGGGATTTGAACTGGAGGATGAGAATTGAAGGGGCTGGAGGATGTTACAGAGATAGGGAGGCAGGGAGGGTTTGAGGCAGGGATTGGAACAGGAGGATGAGAATTGTAGGGGCTGGAGGAGTTACATAGATAGGGAGGGAGGGTGTGAGGGAGGGCTTTGAACAGGAGGATGAGAATTGTAGGGGTTGGAGGAGGTTACATTCATAGGGAGGGAGGGGGTGAGGGAGGGATTTGAACAGGAGGATGAGAATTGTAGGGGCTGGAGGAGGTTACCGAGATAGGGAGGGAGGGGATGAGGGAGGGATTTGAACAGGAGGGTGAGAATTGTAAGGGATGGAGGAGGTTACAGAGATAGGGAGGGAGGGGGTGAGGGAGGGATTTGAACAGGAGGATGAGAATTGTAGGGGCTGGAGGAGGTTACAGAGATAGGGAGGGAGAGGGTGAGGGAGGGATTTGAACAGGAGGATGAGAATTGTAGGGGCTGGAGTAAGTTACAGAGATAGGGAGGGAGGGGGTAAGGAAGGGATTTGAACAGGAGGATGAGAATTGTAGGGGATGGAGGAGGTTACAGAGATAGGGAGGGAGGGAGTGAGGGAGGGATTTGAACAGGAGGATGAGAATTGTAGGGGCTGGACGAGTTTACAGAGATAGGAAGGGAGGGGGTGAGGGTGGATTTGAACAGGAGGATGAGAATTGTAGGGGATGGAGGAGGTTACAGAGATAGGGAGGGAGGGGGTGAGGGAGGTATTTGAATAGGAGGATGAGAATTGTAGGGGCTGGAGAATGTTACAGAGATAGGGAGGGAGGGGGTGAGGGAGGGATTTGAACAGGAGGATGAGAATTGTAGGGGCTGGAGGAGGTTACAGAGATAGGGAGGGAGAGGGTGAGGGAGGTATTTGAACAGGAGGATTAGAATTGTAGGGGCTGGAGGAGGTGACAGAGATAGGGAGGGAGGGGGTGAGGGAGCGATTAGAACAGGTGGATGAGAATTGTAGGGCCTTTAGAAGGTTACAGAGATAGGGAGGGATGGGTTAATGGTGGATTTGAACAGGAGGATGAGAATTTTTGGGGCTGGAGGAGGTTATGGTGATGGGGGGGATGGGGTGATGGAGGGATTTGAACAGGAGGATGAGATTTGTTGGGGCTGGAGGATGTTACAGAGATAGGGAGAGACGGGGTGAGGGAGGTATCTGAAAAGGAGGGTGAGAATTGTAGGGGCTTGAGGACGTTACAGAGATAGGGAGGGAGGGGGTGAGGGAGGGATTTCAACAGGAGTAAGAGAATTGTAGGGGCTGGAGGAGGTTACTGAGATAGGGAGGGAGGGATTTGAACCGTAGGATGAGAATTGTAGGGGTTGGAGGAGGTTACAGAGATAGGGAGGGAGTGGGTGAGGGAGGTATTGGAACAGGAGGATGATTACTGTAGCGGCGGGTGGAGGTTACAGATCTATGGGGGTCGGGGGTGTGGGACGGATTTGAACAGGAGGATGAGAAAAAGAGGGGCGGTAGGAGGTTACAGAGATAGGGAGGGAGGGGGTGAGGGAGGGATTTCAAAAGGAGGATGCGATTTGTAGGGGCTGGAGGAGGTTACAGAGATAGGGAGGGAGGGGGTGAGAGAGGGATTTCAAAAGGAGGATGCGATTTGTAGGGGCTGGAGGAGGTTACAGAGATAGGGAGGGACGGGGTGAGGGAGGGATTTGAACAGGAGGATGAGAATTGTAGGGGCTGGAGTAGGTTACAGAGATAGGGAGGGAGGGGGTAGGAAGTGAATTGAACAGATGCATGAGAATTGTAGGGGCTGGAGGAGATTACAGAGATAGGGAGGGAGGGGGTGAGGGAGGGATTTGAACAGGAGGATGAGAATTGTAGGCGCTGGAGTAGATTATAGAATTACGGAGGGTGGAGGTGAGGGAGGGATTTGAGCAGGAGGATGGGAAATATAGGGGTGGGAGGAGGTTACAGAGATAGGGAGGGAGGGGGTGAGGGAGGGATTTCAAAAGGAGGATGCGATTTGTAGGGGCTGGAGTATGTTACAGAGATAGGGAGGGAGGGGTTGAGGGAGGGTTTGGAACAGGAGGATGTGAATTGTAGCTGCTGGAGGAGGTTACAGAGATAGGGAGGGATGGGTTGAAGGAAGGTTTCAAACAGGAGGATGAGAATTGTAGGGTTTGGAGGAGGTTACAGAGATAGGGAGGGAGGGGGTGAGTGAGGGCTTTGAACAAGAGGATGAGATTAGTAGGGGCTGTAGGAAGTTACAGAGATAGGGAGGGAGAGGGTGAGGGAGGGATTTGAAAAGGAGGGTGAGTATTTTAGTGGCTGGAGGAGGTTACAGAGATAGGGAGGGATGGTCTGAGGGAGGGATTTGAACAGGAGTGTGAGAATTGTAGGGGCTGGAGGAGGTTACAGAGATAGGGAGGGAGGGGGTGAAGGAGTGATTTGAACAGGAGGGTGAGAATTGTAGGCGCTGGAGGAGGTTACAGAGATAGGGAGGGAGGGGGTGAAGGAGGGATTTGGACAGGATGGTGGAATTGTAGGGGCTCGAGTGAGTTACAGAGAAAGATAGAAAGGGGCTGAGGGAGGGATTTGGACAGGAGGATGAGGATTGTAGGGGCTGGAGGAGGTTACGGAGATAGGGACGAGGAGGTGAGGGTTCCTCCTTATCTCCATCCAAAATGGCCGGCCCCATATCCTGTGAGAGTGACCATCCCCCCTTGGCCCCATCCCCCACACCTCCTAGTTCTGGACTCTCCAGCTATGGAGAGGGTGGTTTGGGGAGTAGCCAAGTACCCCAGTTGGTGTTGTGTCAGGCTGTGTAAGGTCGAGGGTGAATGTTGATGGAGGGGAATTATTGCCCATGTGCGGGTGAATGGAGACAGTTTGGACACCAGTGAGGGAGAATTGTGAGGTGTCAGAATGAACAGCAGAAGTCCCATCCTTGCCCTCGGTTGGGGAAGGGAGCTGGTTGCTGAGGGACCCACTGGCCTATAACCCCCACAAATTGCTTGAGAAATGAACTCACTGGCAGCGTACAATGCGTTAAAGGGACGACTGCTCAGGTCACGGTGTCTTGTCCTCTCCTGAGAGAGACAAACCTTTCATTTATCTGAGGTGACAGATTGAGGGAGTCACCTCTGCTGATTCTGTTCAAAGTGTTGTATTAACACACTGTCAAGGTGGGGGTGGGTGATCATTGAATAGAAGGTAAGAGCAGAGATGTTAACGTGCAGCCCACTGTGGGTGAATAGTTTAATGAAGAAGCATCTTTCCTCTAAAAGGTGGAGTTTTCAGATGGGATTGAAGTGCACAGTCAGGCAGTGTGTGAGTGCAAGTGAAGGCTGACCTCTTGTTTCCCAGGATCAAATCCTACTGCCGTCTTGTCATTAAATGGAGTAACAGTTGTGTTAGAGATCTCTCTCTCCCTTTCTCTGATCTTTCTATATCTATCTCTCTCTGCCTCTCTCCATGGCTCCCTCCCTCTCTCTCTCTTATCTCTCTGTCTCTCTGTCAGTTCTATCTGTCTGTCTCTCTGTTTTTCTCTCTCTGCCTGTCTATCTGCCTCTGTCCCTGTCCCTCTCTCTTTCTGTCTCTGTCTGCTTCCCTCTCTCTCTGACTCCCTGTCTCTCCCTCTCTGTCTGTCTGTCTTTGCCTCCCTCTCTCTCTCTGTCTGTCTGTCTGTCTGTCTCTCTCTCTCTGTCTGTCTGTCTATCTCTCTCTCTCTGTCTGTCTGTCTCTCTGTCCCTGTCTCTCTTTCTTTCTCTCTCTCTCTCTATCCCTCTCTCGCTCTCTTTGCATTTTCTGTCTCTCTGTCTCCCTCTCTGTCTCTCTCTTTTTTATTCTTTCTTTCCCTCTCTCTCTGTCCCTGTTCCTGGCTGTCTCTCTGTCTGTCTCTGTCAGTCTCTATCTATCGTTCTATCTGTCTCTCTGACTGACTCTCTATCTCTATCTATGATTCCCTCTATCTGTCTCTCTCTGTCTCTGTCTATCGTTCCCTCTATCTGTCTCTCTCTGTCACTATCTATTTTTCCCTCTATCTGTCTCTCTGTCTGTCTCTAACTATCATTCCCTCTATCTGTCTCTCTGTCTGTCTCTCTCTCTATCTATCTTTCCCTCTATCTGTCTCTCCATCTGTCTCTCTCTGTCTCTATCTATCTTTCCCTCTATCTGTCTCTTTGTCTGCCTCACTAGCCTATTGCTAACTAAACAGAAGCTTGATTCAATCGGAAGTCATTATTGAAGGTATAACATCATTAGTATGCCAAAATACTGAGACGAAAATCCGGTAACTAACAGATCACTCACCATTAACATTGAGCTCCACGAAGTTACTACTTTCTGACTCATACACTTTCCCTTTTACCATTTTCTCAAAACCACAGCTGTATTCCCCACTATCCTCTGGTTCAAGACCGTTCATGGTCAAGATGACTGACCGTTGTGAGTCTGAGACATTCCGGGTGTCGAGAGGCTTTTTGCCATGTTTCTTGTACAAGTGGAAGATGGGGCTTGGGAAGCTGGTGGTGCAGTTAAACTGAACTCGTTCCCCCACTGTGACCACACCAGAAAAAGGCTCTATAGAGACTGTGGGCTTTGGAAGTTTTTCTGCAATAAATAGAACACGCAAAGCAAATAAAAACATTTATGAATATGTGGAAGTGACTGGGAAATAAATCACATTGTCCTTGGTAGGAAACATGGGGTTTGGCTGAGGAAGCATGGAGGGATTGGAACAGGAGGATGAGAATTGTAGGGGCTGGAGGAGGTTACAGAGATAGGGAGTGAGGGGGTGAGGGAGGGATTGGAACAGGAGGATGAGAATTGTAGGGGATGGAGGAGGTTACAGAGATAGGGAGGGAGGGGGTGAGGGAGGGATTGGAACAGGAGGATGAGAATTGTAGGGGCTGGAGGAGGTTACAGAGATAGGGAGTGAGGGGGTGAGGGAGGGATTGGAACAGGAGGATGAGAATTGTAGGGGATGGACGAGGTTACAGAGATAGGGAGGGAGGGGGTGAGGGAGGGATTGGAACAGGAGGATGAGAATTGTAGGGGCTGGAGGAGGTTACAGAGATAGGGAGGGAAGGGGTAAGGAAGGGATTTGAACAGGAGGATGAGAATTGTAGGGGATGGAGGAGGTTACAGAGATAGGGAGGGAGGGGGTGAGGGAGGGATTTGAACAGGAGGATGAGAATTGTAGGGGCTGGGGGAGGTTACAGAGATAGGGAGGGAGGGGGTGAGGGAGGGATTTGAACAGGAGGATGAGAATTGTAGGGGATGGAGGAGGTTACAGAGATAGGGAGGGAGGGGGTGAGGGAGGGATTTGAACAGGAGGATGAGAATTGTAGGGGCTGGAGGAGGTTACAGAGATAGGGAGGGAGAGGGTGAGGGAGGGATTTGAACAGGAGGATGAGAATTGTAGGGGCTGGAGGAGGTTACAGAGATAGGGAGGGAGGGGGTAAGGAAGGGATTTGAACAGGAGGATGAGAATTGTAGGGGATGGAGGAGGTTACAGAGATAGGGAGGGAGGGAGTGAGGGAGGGATTGGAACAGGAGGATGAGAATTGTAGGGGATGGAGGAGGTTACAGAGATAGGGAGGGAGGGGGTGAGGGAGGGATTGGAACAGGAGGATGAGAATTGTAGGGGCTGGAGGAGGTTACAGAGATAGGGAGGGAGGGGGTAAGGAAGGGATTTGAACAGGAGGATGAGAATTGTAGGGGATGGAGGAGGTTACAGAGATAGGGAGGGAGGGGGTGAGGGAGGGATTTGAACAGGAGGATGAGAATTGTAGGAGCTGGGGGAGGTTACAGAGATAGGGAGGGAGGGGGTGAGGGAGGGATTTGAACAGGAGGATGAGAATTGTAAGGGATGGAGGAGGTTACAGAGATAGGGAGGGAGGGGGTGAGGGAGGGATTTGAACAGGAGGATGAGAATTGTAGGGGCTGGAGGAGGTTACAGAGATAGGGAGGGAGAGGGTGAGGGAGGGATTTGAACAGGAGGATGAGAATTGTAGGGGCTGGAGTATGTTACAGAGATAGGGAGGGAGGGGGTAAGGAAGGGATTTGAACAGGAGGATGAGAATTGTAGGGGATGGAGGAGGTTACAGAGATAGGGAGGGAGGGAGTGAGGGAGGGATTTGAACAGGAGGATGAGAATTGTAGGGGCTGGACGAGTTTACAGAGATAGGAAGGGAGGGGGTGAGGGTGGATTTGAACAGGAGGATGAGAATTGTAGGGGATGGAGGAGGTTACAGAGATAGGGAGGGAGGGGGTGAGGGAGGTATTTGAATAGGAGGATGAGAATTGTAGGGGCTGGAGAATGTTACAGAGATAGGGAGGGAGGGGGTGAGGGAGGGATTTGAACAGGAGGATGAGAATTGTAGGGGCTGGAGGAGGTTACAGAGATAGGGAGGGAGAGGGTGAGGGAGGTATTTGAACAGGAGGATTAGAATTGTAGGGGCTGGAGGAGGTGACAGAGATAGGGAGGGAGGGGGTGAGGGAGCGATTAGAACAGGTGGATGAGAATTGTAGGGCCTTTAGAAGGTTACAGAGATAGGGAGGGATGGGTTAATGGTGGATTTGAACAGGAGGATGAGAATTTTTGGGGCTGGAGGAGGTTATGGTGATGGGGGGGATGGGGTGATGGAGGGATTTGAACAGGAGGATGAGATTTGTTGGGGCTGGAGGATGTTACAGAGATAGGGAGAGACGGGGTGAGGGAGGTATCTGAAAAGGAGGGTGAGAATTGTAGGGGCTTGAGGACGTTACAGAGATAGGGAGGGAGGGGGTGAGGGAGGGATTTCAACAGGAGTAAGAGAATTGTAGGGGCTGGAGGAGGTTACTGAGATAGGGAGGGAGGGATTTGAACCGTAGGATGAGAATTGTAGGGGTTGGAGGAGGTTACAGAGATAGGGAGGGAGTGGGTGAGGGAGGTATTGGAACAGGAGGATGATTACTGTAGCGGCGGGTGGAGGTTACAGATCTATGGGGGTCGGGGGTGTGGGACGGATTTGAACAGGAGGATGAGAAAAAGAGGGGCGGTAGGAGGTTACAGAGATAGGGAGGGAGGGGGTGAGGGAGGGATTTCAAAAGGAGGATGCGATTTGTAGGGGCTGGAGGAGGTTACAGAGATAGGGAGGGAGGGGGTGAGAGAGGGATTTCAAAAGGAGGATGCGATTTGTAGGGGCTGGAGGAGGTTACAGAGATAGGGAGGGACGGGGTGAGGGAGGGATTTGAACAGGAGGATGAGAATTGTAGGGGCTGGAGTAGGTTACAGAGATAGGGAGGGAGGGGGTAGGAAGTGAATTGAACAGATGCATGAGAATTGTAGGGGCTGGAGGAGATTACAGAGATAGGGAGGGAGGGGGTGAGGGAGGGATTTGAACAGGAGGATGAGAATTGTAGGCGCTGGAGTAGATTATAGAATTACGGAGGGTGGAGGTGAGGGAGGGATTTGAGCAGGAGGATGGGAAATATAGGGGTGGGAGGAGGTTACAGAGATAGGGAGGGAGGGGGTGAGGGAGGGATTTCAAAAGGAGGATGCGATTTGTAGGGGCTGGAGTATGTTACAGAGATAGGGAGGGAGGGGTTGAGGGAGGGTTTGGAACAGGAGGATGTGAATTGTAGCTGCTGGAGGAGGTTACAGAGATAGGGAGGGATGGGTTGAAGGAAGGTTTCAAACAGGAGGATGAGAATTGTAGGGTTTGGAGGAGGTTACAGAGATAGGGAGGGAGGGGGTGAGTGAGGGCTTTGAACAAGAGGATGAGATTAGTAGGGGCTGTAGGAAGTTACAGAGATAGGGAGGGAGAGGGTGAGGGAGGGATTTGAAAAGGAGGGTGAGTATTTTAGTGGCTGGAGGAGGTTACAGAGATAGGGAGGGATGGTCTGAGGGAGGGATTTGAACAGGAGTGTGAGAATTGTAGGGGCTGGAGGAGGTTACAGAGATAGGGAGGGAGGGGGTGAAGGAGTGATTTGAACAGGAGGGTGAGAATTGTAGGCGCTGGAGGAGGTTACAGAGATAGGGAGGGAGGGGGTGAAGGAGGGATTTGGACAGGATGGTGGAATTGTAGGGGCTCGAGTGAGTTACAGAGAAAGATAGAAAGGGGCTGAGGGAGGGATTTGGACAGGAGGATGAGGATTGTAGGGGCTGGAGGAGGTTACGGAGATAGGGACGAGGAGGTGAGGGTTCCTCCTTATCTCCATCCAAAATGGCCGGCCCCATATCCTGTGAGAGTGACCATCCCCCCTTGGCCCCATCCCCCACACCTCCTAGTTCTGGACTCTCCAGCTATGGAGAGGGTGGTTTGGGGAGTAGCCAAGTACCCCAGTTGGTGTTGTGTCAGGCTGTGTAAGGTCGAGGGTGAATGTTGATGGAGGGGAATTATTGCCCATGTGCGGGTGAATGGAGACAGTTTGGACACCAGTGAGGGAGAATTGTGAGGTGTCAGAATGAACAGCAGAAGTCCCATCCTTGCCCTCGGTTGGGGAAGGGAGCTGGTTGCTGAGGGACCCACTGGCCTATAACCCCCACAAATTGCTTGAGAAATGAACTCACTGGCAGCGTACAATGCGTTAAAGGGACGACTGCTCAGGTCACGGTGTCTTGTCCTCTCCTGAGAGAGACAAACCTTTCATTTATCTGAGGTGACAGATTGAGGGAGTCACCTCTGCTGATTCTGTTCAAAGTGTTGTATTAACACACTGTCAAGGTGGGGGTGGGTGATCATTGAATAGAAGGTAAGAGCAGAGATGTTAATGTGCAGCCCACTGTGGGTGAATAGTTTAATGAAGAAGCATCTTTCCTCTAAAAGGTGGAGTTTTCAGATGGGATTGAAGTGCACAGTCAGGCAGTGTGTGAGTGCAAGTGAAGGCTGACCTCTTGTTTCCCAGGATCAAATCCTACTGCCGTCTTGTCATTAAATGGAGTAACAGTTGTGTTAGAGATCTCTCTCTCCCTTTCTCTGATCTTTCTATATCTATCTCTCTCTGCCTCTCTCCATGGCTCCCTCCCTCTCTCTCTCTTATCTCTCTGTCTCTCTGTCAGTTCTATCTGTCTGTCTCTCTGTTTTTCTCTCTCTGCCTGTCTATCTGCCTCTGTCCCTGTCCCTCTCTCTTTCTGTCTCTGTCTGCTTCCCTCTCTCTCTGACTCCCTGTCTCTCCCTCTCTGTCTGTCTGTCTTTGCCTCCCTCTCTCTCTCTGTCTGTCTGTCTGTCTGTCTCTCTCTCTCTGTCTGTCTGTCTATCTCTCTCTCTCTGTCTGTCTGTCTCTCTGTCCCTGTCTCTCTCTTTCTTTCTCTCTCTCTCTCTATCCCTCTCTCGCTCTCTTTGCATTTTCTGTCTCTCTGTCTCCCTCTCTGTCTCTCTCTTTTTTATTCTTTCTTTCCCTCTCTCTCTGTCCCTGTTCCTGGCTGTCTCTCTGTCTGTCTCTGTCAGTCTCTATCTATCGTTCTATCTGTCTCTCTGACTGACTCTCTATCTCTATCTATGATTCCCTCTATCTGTCTCTCTCTGTCTCTGTCTATCGTTCCCTCTATCTGTCTCTCTCTGTCACTATCTATTTTTCCCTCTATCTGTCTCTCTGTCTGTCTCTAACTATCATTCCCTCTATCTGTCTCTCTGTCTGTCTCTCTCTCTATCTATCTTTCCCTCTATCTGTCTCTCCATCTGTCTCTCTCTGTCTCTATCTATCTTTCCCTCTATCTGTCTCTTTGTCTGCCTCACTAGCCTATTGCTAACTAAACAGAAGCTTGATTCAATCGGAAGTCATTATTGAAGGTATAACATCATTAGTATGCCAAAATACTGAGACGAAAATCCGGTAACTAACAGATCACTCACCATTAACATTGAGCTCCACGAAGTTACTACTTTCTGACTCATACACTTTCCCTTTTACCATTTTCTCAAAACCACAGCTGTATTCCCCACTATCCTCTGGTTCAAGACCGTTCATGGTCAAGATGACTGACCGTTGTGAGTCTGAGACATTCCGGGTGTCGAGAGGCTTTTTGCCATGTTTCTTGTACAAGTGGAAGATGGGGCTTGGGAAGCTGGTGGTGCAGTTAAACTGAACTCGTTCCCCCACTGTGACCACACCAGAAAAAGGCTCTATAGAGACTGTGGGCTTTGGAAGTTTTTCTGCAATAAATAGAACACGCAAAGCAAATAAAAACATTTATGAATATGTGGAAGTGACTGGGAAATAAATCACATTGTCCTTGGTAGGAAACATGGGGTTTGGCTGAGGAAGCATGGAGGGATTGGAACAGGAGGATGAGAATTGTAGGGGCTGGAGGAGGTTACAGAGATAGGGAGTGAGGGGGTGAGGGAGGGATTGGAACAGGAGGATGAGAATTGTAGGGGATGGAGGAGGTTACAGAGATAGGGAGGGAGGGGGTGAGGGAGGGATTGGAACAGGAGGATGAGAATTGTAGGGGCTGGAGGAGGTTACAGAGATAGGGAGTGAGGGGGTGAGGGAGGGATTGGAACAGGAGGATGAGAATTGTAGGGGATGGACGAGGTTACAGAGATAGGGAGGGAGGGGGTGAGGGAGGGATTGGAACAGGAGGATGAGAATTGTAGGGGCTGGAGGAGGTTACAGAGATAGGGAGGGAAGGGGTAAGGAAGGGATTTGAACAGGAGGATGAGAATTGTAGGGGATGGAGGAGGTTACAGAGATAGGGAGGGAGGGGGTGAGGGAGGGATTTGAACAGGAGGATGAGAATTGTAGGGGCTGGGGGAGGTTACAGAGATAGGGAGGGAGGGGGTGAGGGAGGGATTTGAACAGGAGGATGAGAATTGTAGGGGATGGAGGAGGTTACAGAGATAGGGAGGGAGGGGGTGAGGGAGGGATTTGAACAGGAGGATGAGAATTGTAGGGGCTGGAGGAGGTTACAGAGATAGGGAGGGAGAGGGTGAGGGAGGGATTTGAACAGGAGGATGAGAATTGTAGGGGCTGGAGGAGGTTACAGAGATAGGGAGGGAGGGGGTAAGGAAGGGATTTGAACAGGAGGATGAGAATTGTAGGGGATGGAGGAGGTTACAGAGATAGGGAGGGAGAGGGTGAGGGAGGGATTGGAACAGGAGGATGAGAATTGTAGGGGATGGAGGAGGTTACAGAGATAGGGAGGGAGGGGGTGAGGGAGGGATTGGAACAGGAGGATGAGAATTGTAGGGGCTGGAGGAGGTTACAGAGATAGGGAGGGAGGGGGTAAGGAAGGGATTTGAACAGGAGGATGAGAATTGTAGGGGATGGAGGAGGTTACAGAGATAGGGAGGGAGGGGGTGAGGGAGGGATTTGAACAGGAGGATGAGAATTGTAGGGGCTGGGGGAGGTTACAGAGATAGGGAGGGAGGGGGTGAGGGAGGGATTTGAACAGGAGGATGAGAATTGTAAGGGATGGAGGAGGTTACAGAGATAGGGAGGGAGGGGGTGAGGGAGGGATTTGAACAGGAGGATGAGAATTGTAGGGGCTGGAGGAGGTTACAGAGATAGGGAGGGAGAGGGTGAGGGAGGGATTTGAACAGGAGGATGAGAATTGTAGGGGCTGGAGGAAGTTACAGAGATAGGGAGGGAGGGGGTAAGGAAGGGATTGGAACAGGAGGATGAGAATTGTAGGGGATGGAGGAGGTTACAGAGATAGGGAGGGAGGGAGTGAGGGAGGGATTTGAACAGGAGGATGAGAATTGTAGGGGCTGGACGAGTTTACAGAGATAGGAAGGGAGGGGGTGAGGGTGGATTTGAACAGGAGGATGAGAATTGTAGGGGATGGAGGAGGTTACAGAGATAGGGAGGGAGGGGGTGAGGGAGGTATTTGAATAGGAGGATGAGAATTGTAGGGGCTGGAGAATGTTACAGAGATAGGGAGGGAGGGGGTGAGGGAGGGATTTGAACAGGAGGATGAGAATTGTAGGGGCTGGAGAATGTTACAGAGATAGGGAGGGAGGGGGTGAGGGAGGGATTTGAACAGGAGGATGAGAATTGTAGGGGCTGGAGGAGGTTACAGAGATAGGGAGGGAGAGGGTGAGGGAGGGATTTGAACAGGAGATGAGAATTGTAGGGGCTGGAGGAAGTTACAGACATAGGTAGGGAGGGGGTAAGGAAGGGATTTGAACAGGAGGATGAGAATTGTAGGGGATGGAGGAGGTTACAGAGATTGGGAGGGAGGGAGTGAGGGAGGGATTTGAACAGGAGGATGAGAATTGTAGGGGCTGGACGAGTTTACAGAGATAGGAAGGGAGGGGGTGAGGGTGGATTTGAACAGGAGGATGAGAATTGTAGGGGATGGAGGAGGTTACAGAGATAGGGAGGGAGGGGGTGAGGGAGGTATTTGAATAGGAGGATGAGAATTGTAGGGGCTGGAGAATGTTACAGAGATAGGGAGGGAGGGGGTGAGGGAGGGATTTGAACAGGAGGATGAGAATTGTAGGGGCTGGAGAATGTTACAGAGATAGGGAGGGAGGGGGTGAGGGAGGGATTTGAACAGGAGGTTGAGAATTGTAGGGGCTGGAAGTGTTTACAGAGATAGGGAGGGAAGGGGTGAGTGAGCGATTTGAACAGGAGGGTGAGAATTGTAGGAGCTGGAGTGGTTTACAGAGAAAGGTAGAGATTGTCTGTGGGATGGATTCGAACAGGAGGATGAGGATTGTAGGGGCTGGAGGAGGTTACAGAGATAGGGACGAGGAGGTGAGGTTCCTCCTTATCTCCATCCAAAATGGCCGGCCCCATATCCTGTGAGAGTGACCATCCCCCCTTGGCCCCATCCCCCACACCTCCTAGTTCTGGACTCTCCAGCTGTGGAGAGGGTGGTTTGGGGAGTAGCCAAGTACCCCAGTTGGTGTTGTGTCAGGCTGTGTAAGGTCGAGGGTGAATGTTGATGGAGGGGAATTATTGCCCATGTGCGGGTGAATGGAGACAGTTTGGACACCAGTGAGGGAGAATTGTGAGGTGTCAGAATGAACAGCAGAAGTCCCATCCTTGCCCTCGGTTGGGGAAGGGAGCTGGTTGCTAAGGGAGCCACCGGCCTATAACCCCTGCAAACTGCTTGAGAAATGAACGCACTGGCAGCGTACAATGCGTTAAAGGAATGACTGCTCAGGTCACCTGATCCTGTCCTCTCCTGAGAGAGACAAACCGTTCATTTATCCGAGGTGACAGATTGAGGGAGTCACCTCTGCTGATTCTGTTCATAGTGTTGTGTTAACACACTGTCAAGTTGGGGGTGGGTGATCATTGAATAGAGCGTAAGAACAGAGATGTTTACGTGCAGCCCACTGTGGGTGAATAGTTTAATGAAGAAGCATCTTTCCTCTAAAAGGTGGAGTTTTCAGATGGGATTGAAGTGCACAGTCAGGCAGTGTGTGAGTGCAAGTGAAGGCTGACCTCCTGTTTCCAAACATCAAATCCTACTGCCGTCTTGTCATTAAATGGAATAACAGTTTTGTTAGCGATCTCTCTCTCCCTTTGTCTTATCTTTCTACATCTATCTCTCTCTCTCTGCCTCTCTCCAAAGCACTCACTCTGTCTCTCTCATAGTTCCCTCTCTCTTTGTCTCTCTTTCTCTATCTGTCTGTTCTGTCTGTGTCTATCTCTGTCTGTTTCTCTCTGCCTGCGTCTCTGCCTCTGTCCCTGTCTCTCTTTCTTTCTCTCTCTTTCTCTGTCTGCTTCTCTGACTTGATCTCTCTGTCAGTCTCTCCCTGCCTGTCTGTCTCTCTGTGTGTGTCTCTCTATGTCTCTCTGTGTGTGTCTCTCTCTCTGTCCCTCTGTCTGTCTGTGTCTCTCTCTGTCTGTCTGTCTCTGACTGCCTCTCTGCCTCTCTCTTTTTTTCTCCTTTTCTCTGTTTGCTTTTCTCTCTCTGTCTCTGTCTGCCTCTCCCTTTCTGTCCCTCTGTATGTCTCTCTCTCTGTATCTATGACTGTCTGTCACTTTCTGTCTGTTCGTCTCTCGTCTTTCTCTCTGTCTGTCTGTTTCTGTCTGTCAGACTCTCTGTGTCTCTGTGCCTCTGCCCCTGTCTCTCTCTCTCTCTATCTCTCTCTCTCTT
Source organism: Carcharodon carcharias (assembly GCF_017639515.1). Lineage (NCBI taxonomy): Eukaryota > Metazoa > Chordata > Chondrichthyes > Lamniformes > Lamnidae > Carcharodon > Carcharodon carcharias. Next base: position 2,556,867 of record NC_054505.1, on the reverse strand, counting down.
TGTCTTTTCTGTCTCTCTGTCTCTGTCTCTCTCTTTCTTGTTCTTTCTTGCCCTTTCGCTCTGTCTCTGTCCCTGTCCCTGTCTGTCTCGCTGTCTCTCGGTCTCTGTCTGTCTCTATCTATCGTTCCCTCTATCTGTCTCTCTGTCCACATCTATCTTTCCCTCTGTCTCTCTGTCTGATTCTCTCGCTGTCTCTATCTATCGTTCCGTCTATCTGTCTCTCTGTCTGTCTCTATCTATTGTTCCCTCTATCTGTCTCTCTGTCTGTCTCTCCCTGTCTCTATCTATCGTTCCCTTTATCTGTCTGTCTTCTGTCTGTCTCTCTGTGTCTCTATCTATTGTTCCCTCTATCAGTCTCTGTCTGTCTCTCTCTGTCTCTATCTATCGTTCCCTCTATCTGTCTCTCTGTCTGTCACTAGCTCTATCTATCGTTCCCTTTGTCTCACTGTCTCTCACTATCTATCTAACATTCCCTCTATCTGTCTCTCTGTCTCTATCTATCATTCCCTCCATCTGACTCTCTGTCTGTCTCTCTCTGTTTCTATCTATCGTTCCCTCTATCTGTCTCTATCTATTGTTCCCTCTATCTGTCTCTCTGTCTGTCTCTATCTATTGTTCCCTCTATCTGTCTCTGTCTGTCTCTATCTATTGTTCCCTCTATCTGTCTCTCTGTCTGTCTCTGCTTCTATCTATTGTTGGCTCTATCTGTCTCTCTGTCTGTCTCTGCTTCTATCTATTGTTCGCTCTATCTGTCTCTCTGTCTGTCTCTGTCTCTATCTATCTTTCCCTCTATCTGTCTCTCTGTCTGTCTCTCTCTGTCTCTATCTATTGCTCCCTCTATCTGTCTCTCTGCCTGTCTCTATCTATTGTTCGCTCTATCTGTCACTCTGTCTGTCTCTGTCTCTATCTATCGTTCCCTCTATCTGTCTCTCTGTCTGTCTCTCTCTGTCTCTATCTATTGTTTCCTCTATCTGTCTCTCTCTGTCTCTGTCTCTCGTTCCCTCTATCTGTATCTCTCTGTCACTATCTATTTTTCCCTCTATCTGTCTCTCTGTCTGTCTCTATCTATCGTTCTCTCTATCTGTCTCTCTGTCTGTCTCTCTATGTCTCTATCTATCGTTCCCTATATCTGTCTCTCTGTCTCTCACTATCTCTATCTATCGTATCTTCTATCTGTCCCTCTGTCTGTCTCTATGTTATCTATCATTCCCTCTATCTGACTCTCTGTCTGACTCTGTCTGTCTCTATCTATCGCTCCCTCTATCTTTCTGTCCCTGTCTCTATCTATCGTTCCCTCTATCTGTCTCTCTGTCTTTTTCTGTCTCTATCTAACATTCCCTCTATCTGTCTCTCTGTCTCTTTCTGTCTCTATCTATTGTTCCCTCTATCTGTCTCTCTGTCTGTCTCTCTGTCTGTCTCTCTGTCTGTCCCTCTCTGTCTGTCTCTCTCTGTCTCTATCTATCGTTCCTTCTATATGTCTCTCTGTATCTCTCTCTCTGTCTCTATCATTTCCTCTATCTGATTCTCTGTCTCTCTCTGTCTCTATCTATTGTTCCCACAATCTGTTTCTCTGTCTGTCTTTCTCTGGCTCTATCGTTTCCTCTATCTGTCTCTCTCTGTCTCTATCTATTGTTCCCTCTGTCTGTCTCTGTCTGTCTCTCTCTGTCTCTAGCTATCATTCCCTCTATCTGTCTCTCTCTATCATTCCCTTTATCTGTCTCTCTGTCTGTCTCTATCTATCGTTCCGTCTATCTGTCTTTCTGTCTCTATCTATCGTTCCCTCTATCTGTCTCTCTGTCTGTTTCTGTCCCTATCTATCATTCCCTCTATCTGTCTCTCTGTCTCTTTCTGTCTCTACCTATCATTCCCTCTATCTGTCTCTCTGTCTGTCTCTCTGTCTGTCTCTCTCTGTCTCTATCGTTCCTTCTATCTGTCTCTCTGTATCTCTCTCTCTGTCTCTATCATTTCCTCTATCTGATTCTCTGTCTCTCTCTGTTTCTATCTATTGTTCCCACAATCTGTCTCTCTGTCTGTCTTTCTCTGGCTCTATCGTTTCTTCTATCTGTCTCTGTCTGTCTGTCTCTGTCTCTATCAATCGTTCCCTCTGTCCGTCTTTCTCTGTCTCTATCTATTTTTCGCTCTATCCGTCTCTCTCTCTGTCTCTCTCTGTCTCTATCTATCGTTCCCCCATCTGTCTGTCTGTCTGTCTCTTTCTGTCCCTATCTATTGTTCCTTCTATCTGTCTCTCTGCCTGACTCTCTCTGTCTCTATCTATCATTCCTTCTACCTGTCTCTCTCTCTCTGTCTCTATCTATCATTCCTTATATCTGTCTCTCTGTCTGTCTCTATCTTATCTATCAGTTCCTATATCTGACTCTCTGTCTGTCTCTCTCTGTCTCTATCTATTGCTCCCTCTATCTGTCTCTCTGTCTGTCCCTGTCTTTCTCTATCTATCGTTCCCTCTATCTGTCTCTCTGTCTGTCTCTCTCTGTCTCTATCTATCGTTCCCATTATCTGATTCTCTCTTTGTCTCTTTCTGTCTCTATCTATCGTTCCCTCTATCTGTCTCTCTGTCTGTCTCTCTCTGTCACTATCTATCATTCCTTCTATCTGTCTCTCTCCCTCTCTGTCTCTCTCTCTGTCTCTATCATTTCCTCTATCTGATTCTCCGTCTCTCTCTGTCTCTATCTATTTTCCCTCTATCTGTCTCTCTGTCTGTCTCTCTCTGTCTCTATCTATCTTTCCCTGTATGTGACTCTCTGTCTGCCTCACTAGCCAATTGCTAACTAAACACAAGCTTGATTCAATCGGAAGTCATTATTGAAGGTATAACATCATTAGGCCAAAATACTGAGACAGAGACCAGTAACTAACAGATCACTCACCGGTAACATTGACCTCCACGAAGTTACTACGTTCTGAATTATACACTTGCCCTTTTAACGTTTTCTCAAAACTGCAGCTGTATTCCCCACTATCCTCTGGTTCGAGATCTTTCATGGTCAAGATGACTGACCGTTGTGAGTCTGAGACATTCCGGGTGTCTAGACGCGTTCTGCCATGTTTCTTGTACAAGTGGGCGATGGGGCTTGGGTAGCTGGTGGTGCAGTTAAACTGAACTCGTTCCCCCACTGTGACCACACCAGAGAACGGCTCTATAGAGAATGTGGGCTTTGGAAGTTTATCTGCAATAAGTAGAACACGTGGAGCAAAGAAAAAACATTCATGAATAAGTGGAAGTGACTGGGAGAGAAATCACATTGTACTTGGTAAGAAACATGGGGGTTGGGTGAGGAAGCATGGAGGGATTGGGAAATGAGAGTGATAATTGTAGAGGATGGAGGAAGTTACAGAGATAGGGAGGGAGTGCGTGATGTAGTGATTTGAACAGGGGGATGAGAATTGTAGGGGCTGGAGGAGGTTACAGAGATAGGGAGGGAGGGGTGAGGGAGGGATTTGAACAGGAGGATGAGAACTGTAGGGGCTGGAGGACGTTACAGAGATAGGGAGGGTGGTGGTGAGGGACGGATTTGAAGAGGAGTATGAGAATTGTAGGGGCTGGAGGAGGTTACAGAGATAGGGAGGGAGTGGGTGAGGGAGGGATTTGAACAGGAGGATTATAATTGTCGAGGGTGGATGAGGTTACAGAGGCAGGGTTTGAGGGGGTGAGGGAGGGATTTGAACAGGAGGATGAGAATTGTAGGGGTTGGAGTAGGTTACAGAGATAGGGAGGGAGGGGTGAGGGAGGAATTTGAACAGGAGGATGAGAATTGTAGGGGCTGGAGGAGGTTACAGAGATAGGGATGGATGTGGTGAGGGAGGGATTTGAACAGGAGGATGAGAATTGTAGGGGCTGGAGGAGGTTAAAGAGATAGGGAGGGAGGTGGTGATGGAGGAATTTGAACAGGAGGATGAGAATTGTAGGGGCTGGAGGAGGTTACAGAGATAGGGAGGGAGGGTGTGAGGGAGGGATTTGAACAGGAGACTGGGAATTGTAGGGGCTGGAGGAGGTTACAGAGATGGGGAGGGAGGAGGTGAGGGAGGGATTTGAAGAGGAGGAGGAGAATTGTAGGGGCTGGAGCAGGTTACAGAGATAGGAAGGGAGGGGGTGAGTGGGGGAATTGAACAGGAGGATGAGAATTATAGATGCTGGAGGATGTTACAGCAATAGGGAGGGAGGGGGGGAGGGAGGGATTTGAACAGGAGGATGAGAATTGTAGGGGCTGGAGGAGGTTAGAGAGATAGGGAGGGAGGTGGTGAGGGAGGGATTTGAACAGGAGGATGAGAATTGTAGGGGCTGGAGGATGTTAAAGAGATAGGGAGGGAGGGGATTAGGGAGGGATTTGAACAGGAGGATGAGAATTGTCGAGGGTGGAGGAGCTTACAGAGCTAGGGAGTGAGGGGTTGAGGGAGGGATTTTAACAGGAGAATGGGAATTGTCGGGGCTGGAGGAGGTTACAGAGATAGGGAGGGAGGGGGTGAGGGAGGTATTTGAACAGGAGTATGGGTATTGTAGGGGCTGGAGGAGGTTACAGAGATAGGGAGGGTGGGGGTGAGGGAAGAATTAGACTAGAAGGATGAGAATTATAGGGGCTGGAGGAGGTTACAGAGATAGGGAGGGAGGGGGTGAGGGAGGGATTTGAACAGGAGGATGAGAATTGTAGGGGCTGGAGGAGGTTACAGAGATAGGGAGGGAGGGGGTGAGGGAGGGATTTGAACAGGAGGATGAGAATTATTGAGGCTGGAGGATGTTACACAGATAGGGAGGGAAGGGCTGAGTATGGGATTTGAACAGGAGGATGAGAATCGTAGGGGATGGAGGAGGTTACAGAGATAGGGAGGGAGGGGGTGAGGGAGGAATTTGAACAGTAGGATGAGAATTGTTGGGGCTGGAGGAGGTTAAAGAGATAGGGAGAGAAGGGGCGAGGGTGGGATTTGAACAGGAGAATGAGAATTGTCGCGGGTGGAGGAGATTACAGAGATAGGGAAGGAGTGGGTGAGGAAGGGATTTGAACAGGAGGATGGGAATTGTCGGGGCTGGAGGAGGTTACAGAGATAGGGAGGGAGGGCGTGAGGGAGGGATTTCAACAGGAGGATGAGAATTGTAGGGGCTGGAGGAGGTTACAGAGATAGGGAGGGAGGGGGTGAGGGAGGGATTTGAACAAGAGGATGAGAATTGAAGGGGCTGGAGTATGTTACAGAGATCGGGAGGGAGGGTGTGAGTGAGGGATTTGAATAGGAGGATGAGGATTGTAGGGGCTGGAAAAGGTTAAAGAGATAGGGAGGGAGTGTGTGAGGGAGGGATTTCAAGACGGGGATGAGAATTGTAGGGTCTGGAGGAGGTTACAGAGATAGGGAGAGAGGTTTTGAGTGAGGGATTTGAACAGGATTTTGAGAATTGTAGGGTCTGGAGGAGGTTAAATAGATAGCGAGTGAGTGGGTGAGGGAGGGATTTGAACAGGAGGATGAGAAATGTCAAGGCTGGAGGAGCTTACAGAGATAGGGAGGGAGGGGTTGAGGGAGGGATTTGAACAGGAGAATGAGAATTGTAGGGGCTGGAGGAGGTTACAGAGATAGGGAGGGAGGTGGTGAGGGAGGGATTTGAACAGGAGGATGACAATTGTAGGGGCTGGAGGAGGTTACAGAGATAGGGAGGGAGGGGGTGAGGGAGGAATTTGAACAGGAGGATGAGAATTGAAGGGGCTGGAGTATGTTACAGAGATCGGGAGGGAGGGTGTGAGTGAGGGATTTGAATAGGAGGATGAGGATTGTAGGGGCTGGAAAAGGTTAAAGAGATAGGGAGGGAGTGTGTGAGGGAGGGATTTCAAGACGGGGATGAGAATTGTAGGGTCTGGAGGAGGTTACAGAGATAGGGAGAGAGGTTTTGAGTGAGGGATTTGAACAGGATTTTGAGAATTGTAGGGTCTGGAGGAGATTAAATAGATAGGGAGAGAAGGGGCGAGGGTGGGATTTGAACAGGAGAATGAGAATTGTAGGGGCTGGAGGAGGTTACAGAGATAGGGAGGGAGGTGGTGAGGGAGGGATTTGAACAGGAGGATGACAATTGTAGGGGCTGGAGGAGGTTACAGAGATAGGGAGGGAGGGGGCGAGGGAGGGATTTGAACAGGACAATGAGAATACTACGGGCTGGAGGAGGTTACAGAGATAGGGAGTCAGTGTGTGAGGGAGGGATTTGAGCAGGAGGATGGGAAATGTAGTGGCTGGAGGATGTTACAGAGATAGGGAGGGAGGGGGTGAGGGAGGGATTTGAACAGGAGGGTGAGAATTGTCGCGGGTGGAGGAGATTACAGAGAGAGGGAGGGATGGGGTGTGGGAGGGATTTAAACAGGAGGATTGGAATTGTCGGTGCTGGATGAGGTTACAAAGATGTGGAGGGAGGGAATGAGGGAGGGATTTGAACAGGTGTATGAGAATTTTAGGAGCTGGAGGAGGTTACCGGGATAAGGAGGGAGGGGGTGAGGGAGGATTTTGAACAGGAGTTTGAGAATTGTAGCGCCTGGAGGAGTTTACAGAGATAGGGTGGGAGGGGGTGAGGGAGGGATTTGAAGAGGAGGGTGAGAATTGTATGGGTTGGAGGAGGTTACAGAGATAGGGAGGGACGGGTTGAGTGAGGGATTGGAACTGGAGGGTGAGATTTGTAGGGGCTGGAGGCAGTTACAGAGATAGGGAGGGAGGGGGTGAGGGAGAGATTTGAACTGGAGGATGAGAATTGTCTGAGCCGGATGAGATTACAGAGATAGGGAGGGATGGGGTGAGCGAGGGATTTGAACAGGAGGATGAGAATTGTAGGGGATCGAGGAGTTTACAGAGATAGGGAGGGAGGGGGTGAGAGAAGGATTTGAACAGGAGGATGAGAACTGTAGGGGCTGGAGGACGTTACAGAGATAGGGAGGGTGGTGGTGAGGGACGGATTTGAAGAGGAGTATGAGAATTGTAGGGGCTGGAGGAGGTTACAGAGATAGGGAGGGAGTGGGTGAGGGAGGGATTTGAACAGGAGGATTATAATTGTCGAGGGTGGATGAGGTTACAGAGGCAGGGTTTGAGGGGGTGAGGGAGGGATTTGAACAGGAGGATGAGAATTGTAGGGGTTGGAGTAGGTTACAGAGATAGGGAGGGAGGGGTGAGGGAGGAATTTGAACAGGAGGATGAGTATTGTAGGGGCTGGAGGAGGTTACAGAGATAGGGATGGATGTGGTGAGGGAGGGATTTGAACAGGAGGATGAGAATTGTAGGGGCTGGAGGAGGTTAAAGAGATAGGGAGGGAGGTGGTGAGGGAGGGATTTGAACAGGAGGATGAGAATTGTAGGGGCTGGAGGAGGTTACAGAGTTAGGGAGGGAGGGTGTGAGGGAGGGATTTGAACAGGAGACTGGGAATTGTAGGGGCTGGAGCAGGTTACAGAGATAGGAAGGGAGGGGGTGAGTGGGGGAATTGAACAGGAGGATGAGAATTGAAGTGGCTGGAGGAGGTTACAGTGATAGGGAGGGAGGGGGGTGAGGGAGGGATTTGAACAGGAGGATGAGAATTTTAGGGGCTGGAGGAGGTTAGAGAGGTAGGGAGGGAGGTGGTGAGGGAGGGATTTGAACAGGAGGATGAGAATTGTAGGGGCTGGAGGATGTTAAAGAGATAGGGAGGGAGGGGATTAGGGAGGGATTTGAACAGGAGGATGAGAATTGTCGAGGGTGGAGGAGCTTACAGAGCTAGGGTGTGAGGGGTTGAGGGAGGGATTTTAACAGGAGAATGGGAATTGTCGGGGCTGGAGGAGGTTACAGAGATAGGGAGGGAGGGGGTGAGGGAGGTATTTGAACAGGAGTATGGGTATTGTAGGGGCTGGAGGAGGTTACAGAGATAGGGAGGGTGGGGGTGAGGGAAGAATTAGACTAGAAGGATGAGAATTATAGGGGCTGGAGGAGGTTACAGAGATAGGGAGGGAGGGGGTGAGGGAGGGATTTGAACAGGAGGATGAGAATTGTAGGGGCTGGAGGAGGTTACAGAGATAGGGAGGGAGGGGGTGAGGAAGGGATTTGAACAGGAGGATGAGAATTATTGAGGCTGGAGGATGTTACACAGATAGGGAGGGAAGGGCTGAGTATGGGATTTGAACAGGAGGATGAGAATCGTAGGGGATGGAGGAGGTTACAGAGATAGGGAGGGAGGGGGTGAGGGAGGAATTTGAACAGTAGGATGAGAATTGTTGGGGCTGGAGGAGGTTAAAGAGATAGGGAGAGAAGGGGCGAGGGTGGGATTTGAACAGGAGAATGAGAATTGTCGCGGGTGGAGGAGATTACAGAGATAGGGAAGGAGTGGGTGAGGAAGGGATTTGAACAGGAGGATGGGAATTGTCGGGGCTGGAGGAGGTTACAGAGATAGGGAGGGAGGGCGTGAGGGAGGGATTTCAACAGGAGGATGAGAATTGTAGGGGCTGGAGGAGGTTACAGAGATAGGGAGGGAGGGGGTGAGGGAGGGATTTGAACAAGAGGATGAGAATTGAAGGGGCTGGAGTATGTTACAGAGATCGGGAGGGAGGGTGTGAGTGAGGGATTTGAATAGGAGGATGAGGATTGTAGGGGCTGGAAAAGGTTAAAGAGATAGGGAGGGAGTGTGTGAGGGAGGGATTTCAAGACGGGGATGAGAATTGTAGGGTCTGGAGGAGGTTACAGAGATAGGGAGAGAGGTTTTGAGTGAGGGATTTGAACAGGATTTTGAGAATTGTAGGGTCTGGAGGAGGTTAAATAGATAGCGAGTGAGTGGGTGAGGGAGGGATTTGAACAGGAGGATGAGAAATGTCAAGGCTGGAGGAGCTTACAGAGATAGGGAGGGAGGGGTTGAGGGAGGGATTTGAACAGGAGAATGAGAATTGTAGGGGCTGGAGGAGGTTACAGAGATAGGGAGGGAGGTGGTGAGGGAGGGATTTGAACAGGAGGATGACAATTGTAGGGGCTGGAGGAGGTTACAGAGATAGGGAGGGAGGGGGTGAGGGAGGAATTTGAACAGGAGGATGAGAATTGAAGGGGCTGGAGTATGTTACAGAGATCGGGAGGGAGGGTGTGAGTGAGGGATTTGAATAGGAGGATGAGGATTGTAGGGGCTGGAAAAGGTTAAAGAGATAGGGAGGGAGTGTGTGAGGGAGGGATTTCAAGACGGGGATGAGAATTGTAGGGTCTGGAGGAGGTTACAGAGATAGGGAGAGAGGTTTTGAGTGAGGGATTTGAACAGGATTTTGAGAATTGTAGGGTCTGGAGGAGATTAAATAGATAGGGAGAGAAGGGGCGAGGGTGGGATTTGAACAGGAGAATGAGAATTGTAGGGGCTGGAGGAGGTTACAGAGATAGGGAGGGAGGTGGTGAGGGAGGGATTTGAACAGGAGGATGACAATTGTAGGGGCTGGAGGAGGTTACAGAGATAGGGAGGGAGGGGGCGAGGGAGGGATTTGAACAGGACAATGAGAATACTACGGGCTGGAGGAGGTTACAGAGATAGGGAGTCAGTGTGTGAGGGAGGGATTTGAGCAGGAGGATGGGAAATGTAGTGGCTGGAGGATGTTACAGAGATAGGGAGGGAGGGGGTGAGGGAGGGATTTGAACAGGAGGGTGAGAATTGTCGCGGGTGGAGGAGATTACAGAGAGAGGGAGGGATGGGGTGTGGGAGGGATTTAAACAGGAGGATTGGAATTGTCGGTGCTGGATGAGGTTACAAAGATGTGGAGGGAGGGAATGAGGGAGGGATTTGAACAGGTGTATGAGAATTTTAGGAGCTGGAGGAGGTTACCGGGATAAGGAGGGAGGGGGTGAGGGAGGATTTTGAACAGGAGTTTGAGAATTGTAGCGCCTGGAGGAGTTTACAGAGATAGGGTGGGAGGGGGTGAGGGAGGGATTTGAAGAGGAGGGTGAGAATTGTATGGGTTGGAGGAGGTTACAGAGATAGGGAGGGACGGGTTGAGTGAGGGATTGGAACTGGAGGGTGAGATTTGTAGGGGCTGGAGGCAGTTACAGAGATAGGGAGGGAGGGGGTGAGGGAGAGATTTGAACTGGAGGATGAGAATTGTCTGAGCCGGATGAGATTACAGAGATAGGGAGGGATGGGGTGAGCGAGGGATTTGAACAGGAGGATGAGAATTGTAGGGGATCGAGGAGTTTACAGAGATAGGGAGGGAGGGGGTGAGAGAAGGATTTGAACAGGAGGATGAGAACTGTAGGGGCTGGAGGACGTTACAGAGATAGGGAGGGTGGTGGTGAGGGACGGATTTGAAGAGGAGTATGAGAATTGTAGGGGCTGGAGGAGGTTACAGAGATAGGGAGGGAGTGGGTGAGGGAGGGATTTGAACAGGAGGATTATAATTGTCGAGGGTGGATGAGGTTACAGAGGCAGGGTTTGAGGGGGTGAGGGAGGGATTTGAACAGGAGGATGAGAATTGTAGGGGTTGGAGTAGGTTACAGAGATAGGGAGGGAGGGGTGAGGGAGGAATTTGAACAGGAGGATGAGTATTGTAGGGGCTGGAGGAGGTTACAGAGATAGGGATGGATGTGGTGAGGGAGGGATTTGAACAGGAGGATGAGAATTGTAGGGGCTGGAGGAGGTTAAAGAGATAGGGAGGGAGGTGGTGAGGGAGGGATTTGAACAGGAGGATGAGAATTGTAGGGGCTGGAGGAGGTTACAGAGTTAGGGAGGGAGGGTGTGAGGGAGGGATTTGAACAGGAGACTGGGAATTGTAGGGGCTGGAGCAGGTTACAGAGATAGGAAGGGAGGGGGTGAGTGGGGGAATTGAACAGGAGGATGAGAATTGAAGTGGCTGGAGGAGGTTACAGTGATAGGGAGGGAGGGGGTGAGGGAGGGATTTGAACAGGAGGATGAGAATTTTAGGGGCTGGAGGAGGTTAGAGAGGTAGGGAGGGAGGTGGTGAGGGAGGGATTTGAACAGGAGGATGAGAATTGTAGGGGCTGGAGGATGTTAAAGAGATAGGGAGGGAGGGGATTAGGGAGGGATTTGAACAGGAGGATGAGAATTGTCGAGGGTGGAGGAGCTTACAGAGCTAGGGTGTGAGGGGTTGAGGGAGGGATTTTAACAGGAGAATGGGAATTGTCGGGGCTGGAGGAGGTTACAGAGATAGGGAGGGAGGGGGTGAGGGAGGTATTTGAACAGGAGTATGGGTATTGTAGGGGCTGGAGGAGGTTACAGAGATAGGGAGGGTGGGGGTGAGGGAAGAATTAGACTAGAAGGATGAGAATTATAGGGGCTGGAGGAGGTTACAGAGATAGGGAGGGAGGGGGTGAGGGAGGGATTTGAACAGGAGGATGAGAATTGTAGGGGCTGGAGGAGGTTACAGAGATAGGGAGGGAGGGGGTGAGGAAGGGATTTGAACAGGAGGATGAGAATTATTGAGGCTGGAGGATGTTACACAGATAGGGAGGGAAGGGCTGAGTATGGGATTTGAACAGGAGGATGAGAATCGTAGGGGATGGAGGAGGTTACAGAGATAGGGAGGGAGGGGGTGAGGGAGGAATTTGAACAGTAGGATGAGAATTGTTGGGGCTGGAGGAGGTTAAAGAGATAGGGAGAGAAGGGGCGAGGGTGGGATTTGAACAGGAGAATGAGAATTGTCGCGGGTGGAGGAGATTACAGAGATAGGGAAGGAGTGGGTGAGGAAGGGATTTGAACAGGAGGATGGGAATTGTCGGGGCTGGAGGAGGTTACAGAGATAGGGAGGGAGGGCGTGAGGGAGGGATTTCAACAGGAGGATGAGAATTGTAGGGGCTGGAGGAGGTTACAGAGATAGGGAGGGAGGGGGTGAGGGAGGGATTTGAACAAGAGGATGAGAATTGAAGGGGCTGGAGTATGTTACAGAGATCGGGAGGGAGGGTGTGAGTGAGGGATTTGAATAGGAGGATGAGGATTGTAGGGGCTGGAAAAGGTTAAAGAGATAGGGAGGGAGTGTGTGAGGGAGGGATTTCAAGACGGGGATGAGAATTGTAGGGTCTGGAGGAGGTTACAGAGATAGGGAGAGAGGTTTTGAGTGAGGGATTTGAACAGGATTTTGAGAATTGTAGGGTCTGGAGGAGGTTAAATAGATAGCGAGTGAGTGGGTGAGGGAGGGATTTGAACAGGAGGATGAGAAATGTCAAGGCTGGAGGAGCTTACAGAGATAGGGAGGGAGGGGTTGAGGGAGGGATTTGAACAGGAGAATGAGAATTGTAGGGGCTGGAGGAGGTTACAGAGATAGGGAGGGAGGTGGTGAGGGAGGGATTTGAACAGGAGGATGACAATTGTAGGGGCTGGAGGAGGTTACAGAGATAGGGAGGGAGGGGGTGAGGGAGGAATTTGAACAGGAGGATGAGAATTGAAGGGGCTGGAGTATGTTACAGAGATCGGGAGGGAGGGTGTGAGTGAGGGATTTGAATAGGAGGATGAGGATTGTAGGGGCTGGAAAAGGTTAAAGAGATAGGGAGGGAGTGTGTGAGGGAGGGATTTCAAGACGGGGATGAGAATTGTAGGGTCTGGAGGAGGTTACAGAGATAGGGAGAGAGGTTTTGAGTGAGGGATTTGAACAGGATTTTGAGAATTGTAGGGTCTGGAGGAGATTAAATAGATAGGGAGAGAAGGGGCGAGGGTGGGATTTGAACAGGAGAATGAGAATTGTAGGGGCTGGAGGAGGTTACAGAGATAGGGAGGGAGGTGGTGAGGGAGGGATTTGAACAGGAGGATGACAATTGTAGGGGCTGGAGGAGGTTACAGAGATAGGGAGGGAGGGGGCGAGGGAGGGATTTGAACAGGACAATGAGAATACTACGGGCTGGAGGAGGTTACAGAGATAGGGAGTCAGTGTGTGAGGGAGGGATTTGAGCAGGAGGATGGGAAATGTAGTGGCTGGAGGATGTTACAGAGATAGGGAGGGAGGGGGTGAGGGAGGGATTTGAACAGGAGGGTGAGAATTGTCGCGGGTGGAGGAGATTACAGAGAGAGGGAGGGATGGGGTGTGGGAGGGATTTAAACAGGAGGATTGGAATTGTCGGTGCTGGATGAGGTTACAAAGATGTGGAGGGAGGGAATGAGGGAGGGATTTGAACAGGTGTATGAGAATTTTAGGAGCTGGAGGAGGTTACCGGGATAAGGAGGGAGGGGGTGAGGGAGGATTTTGAACAGGAGTTTGAGAATTGTAGCGCCTGGAGGAGTTTACAGAGATAGGGTGGGAGGGGGTGAGGGAGGGATTTGAAGAGGAGGGTGAGAATTGTATGGGTTGGAGGAGGTTACAGAGATAGGGAGGGACGGGTTGAGTGAGGGATTGGAACTGGAGGGTGAGATTTGTAGGGGCTGGAGGCAGTTACAGAGATAGGGAGGGAGGGGGTGAGGGAGAGATTTGAACTGGAGGATGAGAATTGTCTGAGCCGGATGAGATTACAGAGATAGGGAGGGATGGGGTGAGCGAGGGATTTGAACAGGAGGATGAGAATTGTAGGGGATCGAGGAGTTTACAGAGATAGGGAGGGAGGGGGTGAGAGAAGGATTTGAACAGGAGGATGAGAACTGTAGGGGCTGGAGGACGTTACAGAGATAGGGAGGGTGGTGGTGAGGGACGGATTTGAAGAGGAGTATGAGAATTGTAGGGGCTGGAGGAGGTTACAGAGATAGGGAGGGAGTGGGTGAGGGAGGGATTTGAACAGGAGGATTATAATTGTCGAGGGTGGATGAGGTTACAGAGGCAGGGTTTGAGGGGGTGAGGGAGGGATTTGAACAGGAGGATGAGAATTGTAGGGGTTGGAGTAGGTTACAGAGATAGGGAGGGAGGGGTGAGGGAGGAATTTGAACAGGAGGATGAGTATTGTAGGGGCTGGAGGAGGTTACAGAGATAGGGATGGATGTGGTGAGGGAGGGATTTGAACAGGAGGATGAGAATTGTAGGGGCTGGAGGAGGTTAAAGAGATAGGGAGGGAGGTGGTGAGGGAGGGATTTGAACAGGAGGATGAGAATTGTAGGGGCTGGAGGAGGTTACAGAGTTAGGGAGGGAGGGTGTGAGGGAGGGATTTGAACAGGAGACTGGGAATTGTAGGGGCTGGAGCAGGTTTCAGAGATAGGAAGGGAGGGGGTGAGTGGGGGAATTGAACAGGAGGATGAGAATTGAAGTGGCTGGAGGAGGTTACAGTGATAGGGAGGGAGGGGGTGAGGGAGGGATTTGAACAGGAGGATGAGAATTTTAGGGGCTGGAGGAGGTTAGAGAGGTAGGGAGGGAGGTGGTGAGGGAGGGATTTGAACAGGAGGATGAGAATTGTAGGGGCTGGAGGATGTTAAAGAGATAGGGAGGGAGGGGATTAGGGAGGGATTTGAACAGGAGGATGAGAATTGTCGAGGGTGGAGGAGCTTACAGAGCTAGGGAGTGAGGGTTTGAGGGAGGGATTTTAACAGGAGAATGGGAATTGTCGGGGCTGGAGGAGGTTACAGAGATAGGGAGGGAGGGGGTGAGGGAGGGATTTGAACAGGAGTATGGGTATTGTAGGGGCTGGAGGAGGTTACAGAGATAGGGAGGGTGGGGGTGAGGGAAGAATTAGAATAGAAGGATGAGAATTATAGGGGCTGGAGGAGGTTACAGAGATAGGAATGGAGGTGGTGAGGAAGGGATTTGAACAGGAGGATGAGAATTATTGAGGCTGGAGGATGTTACACAGATAGGGAGGGAAGGGCTGAGTATGGGATTTGAACAGGAGGATGAGAATCCTAGGGGCTGGAGGAGGTTACAGAGGTAGGGAGGGAAGGGCTGAGTATGGGATTTGAACAGGAGGATGAGAATTGTAGGGGCTGGAGGAGGTTACAGAGATAGGGAGGGTGGGGGTGAGGGAGGAATTTGAACTGTAGGATGAGAATTGTTGGGGCTGGAGGAGGTTACAGAGATAGGGAGGGAAGTTGTGAGGGAGGGATTTGAACAGGAGAATGAGAATATTAGGGGCTGTAGGAGGTTACAGAGATAGGGAGGGAGGGATTGAGGGAGGGATTTGAGAAGGAGGATGAGAATTGTCCAGGCCGGAGGATGTTACAGAGATAGATAGGGAGGGGGTGAGGGAGGGATTTGAAAAGGATGATGAGAATTGTCCAGTCCGGAGGAGGTTACAGAGATAGGGAGGGAGGGGGTGAGGGAGGGATTTCAACACAGGGATGGGAATTGTAGGGTCTGGAGGAGGTTAAAGAGTTAGGGAGGGAGGTGTTGGGTGTGGGATTTGAACAGGAGGTTGTGAATTGTAGGGGCTGGAGGAGGTTAAAGAGATAGCCGAGTGATATATAATTGTCCGTTCCACCATTTTCTCAAAGCCACAGGAGCAATTCCCGGTATCTTTGGGGCTGTGCTCTGTGATGGTGAATGTGACTGGCCAGTCAGACACTGGGACATTCCTGTTATCAATAGATTCATTGTCCGGGTCCTCTCTACAATTGTTAGATGTGGATTGTCTAGTTGGTGGTGCAGTTAATGTGAACTTGTTCCCCCACTGTGAACACACGAAAGGCAGGGTCCACGGAGACTGTGGCCTTTGGAAGCACCTCTGTCAAAAACAGCAAAACACGACTGTTATCAATAGTGACAAGCACGTGGGAAATTAAAGAGAGTGAGCTTGCAAAGGATACAGTGCCGGTACAGCTACAATGTTAAAAGGGATAGGAGGGATCAGTTAGATGGGCAGATAAGAGAACCAAAACTATTTCTGCTGGGACAAGTGAAGGGAAAGAGGACCTTGAATGCAGTTGTTCAAAATCAAGGAGGATTTCGATAGGGCAGTTCAGAGGATTCTATTGCCAGCTGGATTAACACAGTTCCAACAACACACGAGAAGCTCGACACAATCCAGGACAAAGCAGCCCCGCTTGATCGGCACCCCATCCACAAACATTCACTCCCTCCACCACCGACGCACAGTAGCAGCAGTGTGTGTACCATCTACAAGATACACTGCAGCAACTCACCAAGGCTCCTTACACAGCACCTTGCAAACCCATGACCACTAAGATCTAGAAGGACAAGGGCAGCAGATACATGGGAACAGCATCACCTGGTAGTTCCCCTCCAAAACACTCACCATCCTGACTTGGAAATACATCACCGTTGCTTCACTGTCACTGGGTAAAAATCCTGGAACTCCCTCCCTAACAGCACTGTGGGTGTATCTACACCACAGGGACAAAATCCTGGAACTCCCACCCGAACAGCACCGTGGGTGTACCTACACAAAATGGGACAAAATCCTGGAACTCCCTCCCTAACAGCACTGTGGGTGTACCTACACCACAGGGACAAAATACTGGAACACCCTCCCTAACAGCACTGTGGGTGTACCTACACCACCGGGACAAAATCCTGGAACTCCCTCCCTAACAGCACTGTGGGTGTACCTACACCACAGGGACAAAATTCTGGAACTCCCTCCCTAACAGCACTGTGGGTGTACCTACACCACTGGGACAAAATCCTGGAACTCCCTCCCTAACAGCACTGTGGGTGTACCTACACCACAGGGACAAAATCCTGGAACTCCCTCCCTAACAGCACTAGGGGTGTCCCTACACCACAGGGACAAAATCCTGGAACTCCCTCCCTAACAGCACTAGGGGTGTACGTACACAAAATGGGACAAAATCCTGGAACTCCCTCTCTAACAGCACTGTGGGTGTACAAACAAAAATGGGACAAAATCCTGGAACTCCCTCCCTAACAGCACTGTGGATGTACCTACACCACAGGGACAAAATTCTGGAACTCCCTCCCTAACAACACTGTGGGTGTATCTACACCGCAGGGACAAAATCCTGGAACTCCCTCCCTAACAGCACTGTGGGTGTACCTACACCACAGGGACAAAATCCTGGAACTCCCTCCCTAACAGCACTGTGGGGGTACCTACACCACAAGGACAAAATCCTGGAAATCCCTCCCTAACAGCACTGTGGGTGTATCTAGACAACACAGGGGACAAAAGCCTGGAACTCCCTCCCTAACAGCACTGTGGGTGTAACTACACCACAGGGACAAAATCATGGAACTCCCTCCCTAACAGCGCTGTGGGTGTACCTACACCACCGGGACAAAATCCTGGAACTACCTCCCTAACAGCACTGTGGGTGTACCTACACCACAGGGACAAAATACTGGAACACCATCCCTAACAGCACTGTGGGTGTACCTACACCACCGGGACAAAATCCTGGAACTACCTCCCTAACAGCACTGTGGGTGTACCTACACCACAAGGACAAAATCCTGGAACTCCCTCCCTAACAGCACTGTGGGTGTACCTACACCACAGGGACAAAATCCTGGAACTCCCTCCCTAACAGCACTGTGGGTGTACCTACACCACAGGGACAAAATCCTGGAACTCCCTCCCTAACAGCACTGTGGGTGTATCTACACCACAGGGACAAAATCCTGGAACTCCCTCCCTAACAGCACTGTGGGTGTATCTACACCACAGGGACAAAATCCTGGAACTCCCTCCCTAACAGCACTGTGGGTGTACCTACACCACAAGGACAAAATCCTGGAACTCCCTCCCTAACAGCACTGTGGGTGTATCTAGACCACACAGGGGACAAAAGCCTGGAACTCCCTCCCTAACAGCACTGTGGGTGTACCTACACCACAGGGACAAAATCATGGAACTCCCTCCCTAACAGCACTGTGGGTGTACCTACACCACAGGGACAAAATACTGGAACACCATCCCTAACAGCACTGTGGGTGTACCTACACCACCGGGACAAAATCCTGGAACTCCCTCCCTAACAGCACTGTGGGTGTACCTACACCACAGGGACAAAATCCTGGAACTCCCTCCCTAACAGCACTGTGGGTGTACCTACACAACAGGGACAAAATCCTGGAACTCCCTCCCTAACAGCACTGTGGGTGTCCCTACACCACAGGGACAAAATCCTGGAACTCTCTCCCTAACAGCACTAGGGGTGTACGTACACAAAATGGGACAAAATCCTGGAACTCCCTCTCTAACAGCACTGTGGGTGTACAAACAAAAAATGGGACAAAATCCTGGAACTCTCTCCCTAACAGCACTGTGGGTGTATCTACACCACAGGGACAAAATCCTGGAACTCCCTCCCTAACAGCACTGTGGGAGTACCTACAGCACAGGGACAAAATCCTGGAACTCCCGCCCTAACAGCACTGTGGGTGTATCTAAATCACTGGGATAACATCCTGGAACTCCCTCCCTAACAGCACTGTGGGTGTCCCTACACCACAGGGACAAAATCCTGGAACTCCCTCCCTAACAGCACTAGGGGTGTACCTACACCACAGGGACAAAATCCTGGAACTCCCTCCCTAACAGCACTGTGGGTGTACCTACACCACAGGGACAAAATCCTGGAACTCCCTCCCTAACAGCACTGTGGGTGTCGCTACACCACAGGGACAAAATCCTGGAACTCCCTCCCTAACAGCACTAGGGGTGTACGTACACAAAATGGGACAAAATCCTGGAACTCCCTCCCTAACAGCACTGTGGGTGTATCTACAACACAGGGACAAATTCCTGGAACTCCCTCCCTAACAGCACTGTGAGTGTACCTACACAAAATGGGACAAAATCCTGGAACTCCATCCCTAACAGCACTGTTGGTGTACCTACACAAAATGGGACAAAATCCTGGAACTCACTCCCTAACAGCACTTTGGGTGTCCCTACACCACAGGGACAAAATCCTGGAACTCCCTCCCTAACAGCACTAGGGGTGTACGTACACAAAATGGGACAAAATCCTGGAACTCCCTCTCTAACAGCACTGTGGGTGTACAAACAAAAAATGGGACAAAATCCTGTAACTCCCTCCCTAACAGCACTGTGGATGTACCTACACCACCGGGACAAAATTCTGGAACTCCCTCCCTAACAGCACTGTGGGTGTATCTACACCACAGGGACAAAATCCTGGAACTCCCTCCCTAACAGCACTGTGGGTGTATCTGCACCACAGGGGCAAAATCCTGGAACTCCCTCCCTAACAGCACTGTGGGTGTACCTACACCACAGGGACAGAATCCTGGAACTCCCTCCCTAACAGCACTGTGGGAGTACCTACAGCACAGGTACAAAATCCTGGAACTCCCGCCCTAACAGCACTGTGGGTGTACCTACACAAAATGGGACCATATCCTGGAACTCCCTCCCTAACAGCACTGTGGGTGTCCCTACACCACAGGGACAAAATCCTGGAACTCCCTCCCTAACGGCACTAGGGGTGTACGTACACAAAATGGGACAAAATCCTGGTACTCCTTGTCTAACAGCACTGTGTGTGTACAAACACAAAATGGGACAAAATCCTGGAACTCCCTCCCTAACAGCACTGTGGATGCACCTACACCGCAGGGACAAAATACTGGAACTCCCTCCCTAACAGCACTGTGGGTGTATCTACAACACAGGGACAAATTCGTGGAACTCCCTCCCTAACAGCACTGTGGGTGTACCTACACAAAATGGGACAAAATCCTGGAACTCCATCCCTAACAGCACTGTGGGTGTACCTACACAAAATGGGACAAAATCCTGGAACTCCCTCCCTGACAGCACTGTGGGTGTACCTACACCACAGGGACAATATCCTGGAACTCCCTCCCTAACAGCACTAGGGGTGTACCTACACCACAGGGACAAAATCCTGGAACTCCCTCCCTAACAGCACTGTTGGTGTACCTACATCACTGGGATAACATCCTGGAACTCCCTCCCTAACAGCACTGTGGGTGTCCCTACACCACAGGGACAAAATCCTGGAACTCCCTCCCTAACAGCACTAGGGGTGTACCTACACCACAGGGACAAAATCCTGGAACTCCCTCCCTAACAGCACTGTGGGTGTACCTACACCACAGGGACAAAATCCTGGAACTCCCTCCCTAACAGCACTGTGGGTGTCGCTACACCACAGGGACAAAATCCTGGAACTCCCTCCCTAACAGCACTAGGGGTGTACCTACACAAAATGGGACAAAATCCTGGAACTCCCTCCCTGACAGCACTGTGGGTGTACTGACACCACAAGGACAAAATCCTGGAACTCCCTCCCTAACAGCACTGTGGGTGTACCTACACCACAGGGACAAAATCCTGGAACTCCCTCCCTAATAGCACTGTGGGTGTACCTACACCACAGGGACAAAATCCTGGAACTCCATCCCTAACAGCACTGTGGGTGTACCTACACCACAGGGACAAAATCCTGGAACTCCCTCCCTAACAGCACTGTGGGTGTACCTACACCACAGGGACAAAATCCTGGAACTCCCTCCCTAACAGCACTGTGGGAGTACCTACAGCACAGGGACAAAATCCTGGAACTCCCGCCCTAACAGCACTGTGGGTGTATCTACACCACTGGGGCAACATCCTGGAACTCCCTCCCTAACAGCACTGTGGGTGTCCCTACACCACAGGGACAAAATCCTGGAACTCCCTACCTAACAGCACTAGGGGTGTACCTACACCACAGGGACAAAATCCTGGAACTCCCTCCCTAACAGCACTGTGGGTGTCCCTACACCACAGGGACAAAATCCTGGAACTCCCTCCCTAACAGCACTAGGGGTGTACGTACACAAAATGGGACAAAATCCTGGTACTCCTTCTCTAACAGCACTGTGGGTGTACCTACACAAAATGGGACAAAATCCTGGAACTCCATCCCTAACAGCACTGTGGGTGTACCTACACAAAATGGGACAAAATCCTGGAACTCCCTCCCTGACAGCACTGTGGGTGTACTGACACCACAAGGACAAAATCCTGGAACTCCCTCCCTAACAGCACTGTGGGTGTACCTACAACACAGGGACAATATCCTGGAACTCTCTCCCTAACAGCACTAGGGGTGTACCTACACAAAATGGGATAAAATCCTGGAACTCCCTCTCTAACAGGACTGTGGGTGTACAAACACAAAATGGGACAAAATCCTGGAACTCCCTCTCTAACAGCACTGTGGGTGTACAAACACAAAATGGGACAAAATCCTGGAACTCCCTCCCTAACAGCACTGTGGGTGTACCTACACCACAGGGACAAAATCCTGGAACTCCCTCCCTAACAGCACTGTGGGTGTACCTACACCACAGGGACAAAATCCTGGAACTCCCTCCCTAACAGCACTGTGGGTGTACCTACACCACAGGGACAAAATCCTGGAACTCCCTCCCTAACAGCACTGTGGGTGTACCTACATCACAGGGATAAAATCCTGGAACTCCGTCCCTAACAGCACTGTGGGTGTCCCTACACCACAGAGACAAAATCCTGGAACTCCCTCCCTAACAGCACTGTGGGTGTACTGACACCACTGGGACTGCAGCGGTTCAAAAAGGAAGCTAATCACCACCATCTCCAGGGGCAATTAGCAATGGGCAATAAATGCTGACCTGGCCAAAGACACCCAATTCCAATGAAAGGAAAAAAACATAGCTGCAGCAACGACAGTGAAGGGGATTCAATGGGAACAGCGGGTTGGCTGATGCCCCACAAAACTTGTGAGTGCTCGAAACTCTCAGTGAGATACACTGATCCAGTCTCTGTGTGAAGGGACTCCTCTCTCAGTGAAATACACTGATACAGTCTCTGTGTGATGGGGCTCCTCTCTCAGTGAGATACACTGATACAGTCTCTGTGTGATGGGGCTCCTCTCTCAGTGAGATACACTGATACAGTCTCTGTGTGATGGGGCTCCTCTCTCAGTGAGATACACTGATACAGTCTCTGTGTGATGGGGCTCCTCTCTCAGTGAGATACACTGATACAGTCTCTGTGTGATGGTGCTCCTCTCTCAGTGAGATACACTGATACAGTCTCTGTGTGATGGGGCTCCTCTCTCAGTGAGATACACTGATACAGTCTCTGTGTGATGGTGCTCCTCTCTCAGTGAGATACACTGATACAGTCTCTGTGTGATGGGGCTCCTCTCTCAGTGAGATACACTGATACAGTCTCTGTGTGATGGTGCTCCTCTCTCAGTGAGATACACTGATACAGTCTCTGTGTGATGGGGCTCCTCTCTCAGTGAGATACACTGATACAGTCTCTGTGTGATGGGGCTCCTCTCTCAGTGAGATACACTGATACAGTCTCTGTGTGATGGGGCTCCTCTCTCAGTGAGATACACTGATACAGTCTCTGTGTGATGGGGCTCCTCTCTCAGTGAGATACACTGATACAGTCTCTGTGTGATGGGGCTCCTCTCTCAGTGAAATACACTGATCCAGTCTCTGTGTGATGGGGCTCCTCTCTCAGTGAGATACACTGATACAGTCTCTGTGTGATGGGGCTCCTCTCTCAGTGAGATACACTGATACAGTCTCTGTGTGATGGGGCTCCTCTCTCAGTGAGATACACTGATACAGTCTCTGTGTGATGGGGCTCCTCTCTCAGTGAGATACACTGATACAGTCTCTGTGTGATGGTGCTCCTCTCTCAGTGAGA